>NW_028283745.1:0-237500 GCF_059441095.1 Idiotropiscis lumnitzeri | reverse complement strand
TGCAACTCAACAAGGTCGCCCTCATATATGCTCGGAGGACTGTTTCGGCCATGAGGATGTCACAATACGAAATTCATCCTTTTTCGTGAAAAGTTGTGGGAGTGGCATTGCACGGTTCGGCAATAAAACAACGCTGATTATGAGGTTCTAAATATGAACGACAACTCGTGAAACTTGACACACACATCAGGCAGAGCAAATTTATCAATATTTTATACGTTAGTTGTGCAGCTTTTTTGAAATGGCTCGCCATGGCCCTCGAGAAATGTTCAAAAAAGCAGCCCTGGTTGAGTGTTTCACCTCGCTTTTTGTAAATTTTATGGAGTACAGTGAACCCTCGGTTATCGCGGTTAATGGGGACCGAGACCACCCGCGAAAACTGAAAATCCGCGAAGTAGCGGCGCACCTTCAAAAATGCTTAAAAAAAATATACAATATATATAATAAATATATAAATATTTATATTTATATATATATATATATATATATACGGGGAGAGAGAGAGAGAGAGAGAGTGAAATTCATGTTATAACAAAAAAAACAAATTATTATTAAAACGTATTATTTTTTTATTCCCCAGCCATTCTTTTTGTATTTATTTAATTACTCCGACTTTAACCTGATGGTACGCCGTCCGGTGTGCCCTGTGAAAAAAAGGTGGCATTCTTTATTTATTTATTCTTTCATAACGGACAGCCTCGCGCTCCGCTCGTGCCCGGGCGCAAGAGGTGCTCCAATTCGGCTTAACTGTGACACACGCCCGACCTCCTCCGGAACTTCCATTCGGTTAAACTTAGGGGCCGCTTGGCACCGCCCGTGCCCGGGGAAGGTGCTCCTCTTCGGCTTACTGTGACGCGAGCATGCCCTCCTCCTCCGGAGCTTCCATTCAGTTAAACGTAGGGGCCGCTTGGAACCGCCCGTGCCCGGGGAAGGTGCTCCTCTTCGGCTTACTGTGACGCGAGCATGCCCTCCTCCTCCGGAGCTTCCATTCGGTTAAACTTCGGGGCCGCTTGGAACCGCCCGTGCCCGGGGAAGGTGCTCCTCTTCGGCTTACTGTGACGCGAGCATGCCCTCCTCCTCCGGAGCTTCCATTTGGTTAAACTTAGGGGCCGCTTGGCACCGCCCGTGCCCGGGGAAGTGTTAAAGAAATTTAAGTTTGTATGTTCATCTGTTAGTTTTGTTGTTTAGTTTGTCATCTTAGCAAGTTTCAAACTATAACTAATCTTACAGGCCCCCTTTGTTGCACATGCATTCGTATCTTTCTGGCCTCTAATTAAACCTTCGACAGCTACGGGTGCCAGGTACGGCCTCATCGCGAATGTGACTCCCCAACGCCAGAACCCTTTTCTGTAAACACCTCCCTTGGGGTGTTGATGACCTCTTTAACCCTTCGTAGATAATGTTGGGGCCCGAGGCCTCTTAAGGCTGTAACTTATGCATTTAGGGAGGTCCAACACAAGGCTTGGTATTTCTAAAGCAACAATATCGTCATGGCCATAAAATAAGTTCAACATGTTAAGCCTTGTGAAAATACACTACACAGGTCAAATGAAGTTCAGAGTGAACATGCTCCCTTTTGCTGTTAGAATAAGCAGAAGTATGAACAAAAGGTGTCTTGTAAGCTGAAACCGTTAGAATAGGCAGGAAGAGGGTGGGCAAGTGGGATGGAGTCAAATGTCAAGTTTTCCATTCTGTATGTATTGCATATTCAAATTGCTTATGCTGATGCAAATAAAAACCATGTGTGCAGTCGAACACGCTGGCTTCGCCTCGGAGTTCGAGGGCTGCCCCGCGCGGAAATGACAGACAATCTTGGCTGGTTGATTCATTTGTTCAGGCTTGTTTTGATAGAAACATCCTTAACATTACTTGGTCCTTCGAATGCCGGATGAAAACGTGTGATCTGCGGTGGACGATTGACGACGACTGAAAACGGCGCCATCGTGAAAAGTCCTCTCTTCCAGGAGGCCGGTCCTCGGCCATCCTCCACCGGAGAGAACACAGACTTCATCCATGAACCGCGAGTGTCTCGACCAGCGGAGAGATTGTCACAGGTCAGTGGTTGTATACAACAGATAGTAAAAAACTTTTTTGGGTTTTTGAAGGATAGTAGGGTTTCAGGGAGTTCCTTTACCCGAAGAGATAGTACATCTTAGCTTAGCTATTTTCTGGAAGAAATACAGATTTAACTTTGCTATTTTGGAAGACTTGTTGGAAGACTCGGACAGTACAGAATTAACTGTTGTTTATTCTGGAAGGCAGATTAAGGCATTCCTTGTCTGGTAGAGAGTACAAGTGTAGTTGATTATATCTGCTCGGATAGTACAGAATTAACTGTTGTTTTTTCTGGAAGACAGATTTAGGGGTCCTTATTTCTGGTAGAGTACAGATGTAATTATTACTATATTTGGAAGTGATAGTACAACGTTTGTTATTTATAGAAGACGAAAATAGTTTATCTATTTTCACAGACACAGAACTGATCAATCTGTGAGTGTGTATGTGTATTGTATGAATGTCCAACGTTTGAGAAATCTAAAACTGACCGAGGGTTGTGAGTAAAGACACCCAGGAATACCCGCTCCAAATTGGGAGTAGAAGCTTGGTATTCAACCCAAAGTCAGGCAATTTGAATTTTTCTCAACACTGAGGAACCATAACTAGACACCATAACAATTAAGACTGTCAGAAATGGCGGCAGAATTGATGAAGGAAGTTAACTGTCAACTTTCCGAATTTGAAATAAAGGAAAAATGTAGGTTAGTTGAAATTGAAAAATATTGATTAGCTTCTCGTTTGTAGCTGTTCAATGTTGAGAACTGTGTGTGTTGTTTTGTGGGCCCGTGTATATGTCTGAGTCTGACTATGTGTGTGTGTGAGAACAAAGAAGAGAAAGGGTGGGGGTTGAGTCAGTGAGCTGGAGTGTGTGCGATTGGGGATTACTAATACCACTTGGTATTTTATCCCATGTAATACAGTAGGATTATAAACAGCAGACTGTTGTGGATGCAATAGACAAGAAATCTCCACCTGAAAAAGTTGAAGTGAGAATTGCCACAACAGGAAAATTGAGTTGCTGTCCTACTGATGAGAAACCAGTTTTTAGAACACCCTAGGTGTTGACAAACTGGTCCAATTTTCTAAAATTGGGGTATTGGGTAGTATAGTAAAGTCCAGGGAAACTTTGCAGTGTAGAGATTGGAAGTTAATAAGAAAAGAAAAGGAATGTGTAAAGAAAGAAAAAGAATGTGTAGAAAAGGGAAAGGAACAATTAATGTTCCATAGAAAGGATTGATGAAGTCCAAATGATAGGGCAAGTGAGAAAGGTGTCATAGGCAGATTTGCAAGTGGAAAACTGTATAGAGTAACAGAATGAGAACCTATGTGGTTGAGGGATGTAAGACACTGAGTTGGTTGCATGAATTGAAAGAGAGAAGTAGGTGTTATGAAAGATGGAATGAAGGTTTTGAAAGTGAACATGAGGAATCTTTGCAAAAGCATAGGTGTTTCCTGATTTTGAATTTTAAGTGGTGTCAAACCTGAGGTGCGGGGGCAGAATTTGGTTCTCTAACTGAGAGGCAAGGTAGGTTGAGAAGGAAAAGCGTAAGTGAAATAGGATGAGCGGAAAGTTAAGAGGGGGTTGGAGATGACTGAGAGGTAAAGTAGGTTGGGCAGATGCCAGAAGGAAAGCGTAAGTGAATTGGAACGAGCGGAAAGTTTAGGGGGAAGGAGCTGTTGCCATTGGCTTGAGATTGCCTGCTCGTAAATTGGCAGGGAGGAGTGGCCAGTAAACTGGAGCCTTTGGTAGGGGGCGTAACCCCTGGCAGCTTGGTTGCCTGGGGACCGCGTGATTGGCGTATGAACAGTGAGGCCCCCCCCCTCCCTTCTTTTTCTGCTGTGAGCGTCTAGGATAGGCTTGCACACGAGGGCGGCCAAGGAGAAGACGAGTAATTTACATAATGAATGAAGGGTTTGAGAACTTGTTTTAAGGAAGTGTACGATTGGGAAAATGAATGACTAGGCCGGGACCCCAGTGGGGCTTCGGACTGCGAGTTGATGTCCAAACCTCTGGATTCCCCCTCTGACAGTGACAACAGTGAGGACATTGAGGAAGATATTAAACATATGTTTGACCTCGAGAATTACTTAATGCGTCATCAAACTGAACCGATGAGATGCAGCTGTTAAAAAAGGAAGTCACATATTTAGGCCGCATTTTGACTGAAAAGGGGCGCATTTTTGGTGACAAGCAAAAAGAAGGCGTTGCCCGAGCCCTAAAACCAATAACAAAGAAGTAAATGATGTCCCTTATAGGTGTACGCAATTATTGCCAGGCATGGATTGCAAAGTACTTAGAAATCACACGACTATTGCTGGACATCATTTATGACAAGCCAATGACATTTGAGGAAAAAAAAAATGTTTGAACACTTGAGGTTGACAAGCTTTTGAACTTGTCAAGTGTGAACTCATTGATTAAGATGTATTAGCACTACCAAATTACTATGAGCCATTTGAGCAAACAGTGACTGCAAAAAATGGTTTCATGACCTTGTGTGGCTGCAGACGCGCAGGGCTCATGAAATCACTTGCATATTAGTCACAACAATTGGATCAAGCAGCCTTCACCCACCACATTCACATTGCACGGCGACCTAATTGTCACATTACACTGATAAGGTGCGCTCAGCCCAGCGTCACTTTTTCCCGCACCAGTAGAAGGCACACCACACGACTGTGGAAGCCGAGTCCAAATTACCACCAAACAGCGACCTGACCTCTTGGACACCTTTCTCCCGACTGGAGAGACAGTTTTTTGACGGCCGCAAAGGGGTGGGAATTTTTTTTTTAACAAAGCATTTTGTTTCAAGGGATATTAAAATCTGTATGTGCAGGACAAGCAGCAGAAACTTCTGTGCTGATCCAGAATTGTAAGATGTTTTCTAAAAAACATTTTACAATTTGGACTGACTGCCAAGATATATGTTTATGTGTTCTGTCGACATTGGGCAAACGGCGTTTTAAAAAAATCACAAAAGATGAAAGAAAAGTTGTGCATAAAGCACGTCTAAATAAGTATTTGTAAATGCAAAATTTTCTGAACAGAAAATGAAACGATTACAATTGAATACTGCCTCGCTGACAATGCAGCAAGGGGTAATGCACACACACACACACACACACACACACACGCAGCAAATCAACTTGACAATTTGATCTCACGCCAGGGAAAAATACACCACTAATTGAATGCACACATTGGGAGAAAAAAGGTGCAAACATTGCTGAGGAAATTGTTCCCACATATAGACTTTTCAACAAAAAACTTTTTTTTAGACAAAGTGTTAGTTGTTTGGGTTGCAATATTGTTTGGTTATAATTAATATGTTTTCAAAATGGATTACGTTGTTTCCAACAACACATGATGATGTTAAAACAGTTGGAAAAAGTGTTGTGTAATCGAATTATCCTGACATTTGGAATTTCAAGAGTGATTTGAAGTGAAAATGATGCATTTTGTGAATAATGTTTGTAACAAGTGGGACAGTTGTTGCAAAATTGACTCAAAGCGTCATTTTGCATACAGTCTGCAGGACTTGTGGAACGCACGAATGGAACTGACTTATCAAGACAAAGAAAAAAAAAAGAGACAATGGCCAGACTGTGTTTCAATCACAGCAATGAGGATAGTGCCAGCCGAAGGAAGGACACTATCCCCTTTTTATCCTATATGGCCTCACACATAGACTCTCAGGTTCATCAGAACCACCAGCGACTGGCACATCTGTCCCAGTCCACATGAAAGACATGTTTGACCACAATTACTGGCCAGTGTGTTTTGATCCACAGATAAACCACGTCCATGTGGGAGACCAACTCTTCCTCAAGGTGCTGAAACGACCTCGTTGGGACAGTGAACGCTGGGACGGCCCTCATCAGGTGATTGCAGTGACCCCGACGGCAGCAAAGGTCGAGGGGCGTGGCGGCTGGAACCATCAGTCGCAGTGCAAGCTTCTCCGGTCCCTGCTGAAGGCTGAGCGACGCAAGTCCCTTGGAGAGGATCTCCACCACGTACACTCCAATGTACCAACAAAAGACCACAGTTGGAAAGAGGGTTTTCCGTGGCAAACACACCCCTCTCGGAAGGATGGAGCAAGCCGCCGAACAGCAACTGGGCACTGCCCTGTCGACCAGATGCATCATCTACTTCCTTGCAGGGCTGTGCCTGGTCAGCGCACAACCTCGAGACCAGGACAACGTCAAACGCAGACGAGTTGCACAGGCGCAGACTGCTGACTACACGCACATCAAATAAAACCTGCAGCCTCTGAAAAAACGCTCAAGGTCACTGATTCATGTAACTTGCATCACAGAAAAGAGTTGCAGTTGTGAATGTTTGATGTTCCGGGTTTATTTTGTACATACATGTATTGGACCAAAAACTGCATTAGCTTTGCTTTATTATCTTTTAATTGTTATTATTTTTTTGGGCTTCTCGTTCGGGGCATGGGTTTCTACCCTTTTCTCCAAGAATTTTTGAGTTTTTGGGTAGTTTTTCTCCCCCCTCAAGCGACAGCCTTTGATGATGAGATTTGAAACTTGATAAACAGGTGGGATATGTTAAAGAAATTTAAGTTTGTATGTTCATCTGTTAGTTTTGTTGTTTAGTTTGTCATCTTAGCAAGTTTCAAACTATAACTAATCTTACAGGCCCCCTTTGTTGCACATGCATTCGTATCTTTCTGGCCTCTAATTAAACTTTCGACAGCTACGGGTGCCAGGTACGGCCTCCTCGCGAATGTGACTCCCCAACGCCAGAACCCTTTTCTGTAAACACCTCCCTTGGGGTGTTGATGACCTCTTTAACCCTTCGTAGATAATGTTGGGGCCCGAGGCCTCTTAAGGCTGTAACTTCTGCATTTAGGGAGGTCCAACACAAGGCTTGGTATTTCTAAAGCAACAATATCGTCATGGCCATAAAATAAGTTCAACACGTTAAGCCTTGTGAAAATACACTACACAGGTCAAATGAAGTTCAGAGTGAACTTTTGCTGTTAGAATAAGCAGAAGTATGAACAAAAGGTGTCTTGTAAGCTGAAACCGTTAGAATAGGCAGGAAGAGGGTGGGCAAGTGGGATGGAGTCAAATGTCAAGTTTTCCATTCTGTATGTATTGCATATTCAAATTGCTTATGCTGATGCAAATAAAAACCATGTGTGCAGTCGAACACGCTGGCTTCGCCTCGGAGTTCGAGGGCTGCCCCGCGCGTAAATGACAGACAATCTTGGCTGGTTGATTCATTTGTTCAGGCTTGTTTTGATAGAAACATCCTTAACAGGAAGGTGCTCCTCTACGGCTTAACTGCCACGCACGCCGGCCGGAGCTCTGGTACGGTCCGAACCGCGCGAAACGTCGCCACCGATCGTGTCCGGGGGAACGTGCTCTTCTTCGTCCACTCTCCTCTTCGCCCACGCTCTTCTTCGGCGCACGCCGGCCGTCTAACCGCTCCAGCGCCCTGTCGTGCCGCTCGGCGAAACTACAATGCCCCCGAATATTTTTTAGACCCGCGAAGCACTGAACCCACGAAAGGTGAACCGCGAAGTAGCGAGGGTTCACTGTATGTATAAGACCAAGACCTACAAAAAAGTCTCTTGGAGCAATGAGCTAGGTTTTACAGGAAGTCGGCCACTTTGAATTTACTTAAAAGGGGGCGGGTCACCACAATGGACTTTGTGTAGAAATTATTATTGGGGCCCGAGCAGCGACCGCGGCAAGGTCCCTATTGTTTTTGTAGAAATTATTATTAGGGCCCGAGCAGCGACCGCTACGAGGTCCCCATTGTTTTTGTGGAAATCATTATTATTTTTATTATTATTATTAGGGCCCGAGCAGTGGCCGCTGCGATGTCCCTATTGTTTTTCTAGAAATTGTTATTAGGGCCCGAGCTGCGACGGCGGCGAGGTCCCTATTGTTTTTGTAGAAATTATTATTAGGGCCCGAGCAGCAACCGCTACGAGGTCCCCATTAACCGCGATAACCGAGGGTTCACTGTATTACTCTTACTCGATCTTGGCGCCGCTTTTGACACTTGATCATAACATATTATTAAAACGCCTTGAAACTTGTGTTGGCATTTCAGGTTCAGCGCTTTCTTGGATTAATTCGTATCTGTCGGAGACGACGCACCGTGTAATTCATGGCAATGCGTCTTCTGATCTTTGTAAGATCACACGCGGAGTTCCGCAGGGATTGGTACTAGATGCTACCGCTTGGTGATATTATACGGAAATATCACATTAGTTTTCATTGTTATGCTGATGATACGCAATTATACATGCCGTTGGATATAACGAATCCGTGTGATTGCTATAAATTAGAGGCATGCCTTGCCGAAATTAAACTATGAATGTCTTTCAATTTTTTGCGTCTTAACTCAGATAAAACCGAGATGCTGATCATTGGACCAGCGCGTCATCTGTACCTTTTTCAAAGACACCACTATGAGTATCGATAAATTGCCCAAAAGGATTCAACAAAAAATCTCGGTCTTATATTTGACACAACTATGTCGTTTCAAATGCACATTAAAAATATTACCGTATTTTTGGACCCATAAGGCGCACTTTAAAGTCCGGAAAGCCGTCCAAAAAAGCCAGGGCGCCCTTTGAGGTGGAGCGCCCATTGCGTCGACCAAGTGCGCCGCTGGGCTGACGGCGAACATCAACTGCCTGCACACCGCTTATATAGAGAGAAGGCGGGTGTGGCTTACGACAAGCAGGGGGGCGTGAGAGGGGATCGATGGGTGTGGACAACAGGCGGACGTGAGAGGGGAGATGGGTGTGAATGACAACAGGCGGGAGAGGGGAGACAAAACAACACAAAGGCACGCCCCCAGTGCAAAGCAGCGCGATGCCCCTATCGTCGCTGTTGGTCTGTGACTCCATGCGTGCCCATCTGACAGCCGCTGTGAAAAGTCAAGTCACGCATATGAACTCAGAGCTTGCCATCATCCCGGGAGGCTTGACAAAGGAACTCCAACCACTCGACTTAAGTATAAACAGAGCGTTCAAAGTGAAGTTGCGTGCTGCGTGGGAGCGATGGATGGCGGAGGGCGAACACAGCTTCACAAAGGCTGGGAGACAGCGAAGAGCAAGTTATGCCACAATTTGCGAGTGGATTGTAGCTGCTTGGACGAACGTGTCTGCTAGCTCTATTGCAAGAGCTTTCGCGAAAGCCGGCATTACATCCGGGGAGACGCTCAGCAGCGACACAGACTCGGACAATGACGAGAGGGAACCTGGCGTGTTTGAGGGAGAATTTGCCCAACTATTTCTGTCTGATACGGAAGACGATGATTTTGAAGGATTTGTGGATGACTGATAACTCTTAATGTGAGTACCTTGTTAAATAAAATACAACCAAACGCAGTTTTGCTCCTGTTGCCGTTTTTTCAAAACAGCTAGCCATGCTATCGTCTGTTTTAGTGTGCATGCATGTAAACTAAGGTAATGTATGGTAGGCTGGGAGGCAGAATTTTGCTGGGCCTACACTTTTATGCTTTTCAGTTGATTTGGGATGATAGTTTTAGTTTTGATGTAACACCGTGACCGCACATCGTTTGTTGACAAGTGACTTGCTCACACCGGCATTGTGTCGGCATCCCACCTGAGGGGCTGCGCCGCAGCGAGACGGCGAAGCAGCGAGATGGCGAGGCAGACTGATAATGACTCGTGTTGTTTATCTTGGATACAGAAGACAAGGACTTGGTGCATTTTTGGATGAGGACAACTTCAGCACGTTGTTAAAAGCTAAAATAAAGTACCACTGAACTCCCGCTGCCATTTTAAAAACACGCTAGCGCGACTGAGCAGCCAGCGAGACTGCTCGATTGGTCGGTTGTGTTAGCGCCCGATGAGTCGGCGCGTTCTATCTATGTAACAAATACAGAAATAGCGCCCCCAACAGGTGTTGCGCCCTTTGACACGGCGCGTCTTTTGAGTCCAAAAATACGGTACTAGAACTGCATTTGTTCATCTGCGTAACATTGCTAAAATTCGCCCAATTCTATCAACCTGTGATGCAAAAATCTTAATCCATGCGTTTGTTACGTCTCGCCTCGACTATTGTAACGTTTTGCTCTCGGGTCTCCCCATGTCTAGTATTAAAAGTTAGTTCAAAATGCAGCAGCTAGACTCTTGACTAGAACGAGAAAGTTTGATCATATTACCCCGATACTTGCCAATTTGAATTGGCTTCCGGTCCACTTGAGATGTGATTTTAAAGTTCTGCTACTTGCCTATAAAATATTGCATGGCTTAGCACCTTCCTATCTCGTTGACCTCGTGGTACCATATGTTCCGTCCCGAAACCTTCGCTCACAAAATGCTGGTCTTTTAGTGATCCCGCGAGCCAAAAAGAAGTCCACAGGTTCTAGAGCGTTCTCTATTCGGGCACCAATGCTTTGGAATGTACTACCCTCAGGTATTAGAGGCGCCACCTCAGTAGAAATGTTCAAAACACTATTAAAGACGCATTTATACTCTTGTGCATTTAGTTGAACTATTTGTTGGCCTGTTTACTGCCGCTTTTTCTCTTATCTTCTCTTTTCTGCCCCCTTTTCCCCGGCTGGGGGATTAGGTGACGGTCACCCACTAGGAAGTTTAAGGCATTGACAAACTGGGCATGCACCTGTTCCAGTGATGTCGTCTTCCTGCAGCGCGACATTTATTTATATACTTTAGCATCTAATTTAATTATTTGTTGGCCTGTTTACTGCGGCTTCTCCTCTTTTCTGCCCCCTCTTCCCCTGCTTGGGAATTAGGTGATGGTGACCTGCTATGAAGATTACGGCACTGACCAACCGGGGAGGGACCTTCTCTGCCGAAGTCGTCTTCATGCAGCACCTCTTCTGATTTCCCTATATTTCAGCACTTCGTTGAACTACTTGTTGGCCTGTTTACTATTTCTGTTCTTTTTTTTCTGTTCCCAATTCCACGGCTTGGGAATTAGGTGATGGTGATTCACTTGGAAGTGGCTGTTCTGAATTTACCCCAAACTGACTATTTCAAGATCAAAGGCTCAACCTCGGATATGCTGCCATGGCGATTACGGTCCTGGATGAGGACCCACTCCACTAAAGTCATCTTCCTGCAGCACTTCATTTAATTGACTCTCACATTATCTCATCTAACATTGTATAGCATCATTGTATGTGTCAAATGTTGCCCACTTGGCATCCAAAGCAGCCTGGTCATCCTGGAAGGGGGTTTCCCCCCCATCTGTGGTCCCTTCTCAAGTTTTCTCACTTTTCCCCCAATGGGGTTTTGAGTTTTTCCTTGCCCTCCTGGGGGTTAAGATCAGTGGATGTTGATTGTGGTTATGTAAAGCCCTTTGAGACTGTCTGTGATTAAGGGCTATACACATAAAATTGACTTGACTCGACTTGGACCAGAATAGAAGTGGATGAGGGAAAAAGGGAGGGGCGGTGTTGACTGATATTGTGCAGATGGAAGTAGGCTGACCGGGTTGTGTTATTATGCTTATGGAAAGATAGAGTGCTGTCAAGGATGACACCCAGACTCTTGACCTGAGGGGATGGGAAAACAATGGAGGGGCCAACAGGAATGGGAAAACTGCCAACTTTGGATTGTATTGATTTTGTACTGAAAAGAATAACTTCTGTTTTGTCGCTGTTAAGCCTCATGAAATTATTAGAAAACCAGTCATTGATTTCAGATAGACAGGAGGTGACGGAGGTGGGAGGGAGTGATATGCTGGGTTTGCAGGAGAACTAGAGCTGGGTGTCATCCGCGAAGCAATGGAAAGCGATATTGAATTTTCGGAAAATGCTGCCAAGGGGAAGGAGGTATATGATAAATAATAGGGGGGCCAGGACCGAGCCTTGGGGCAAACCTGAGGTGACTGGGAGGGACTTTGATGAGAAATATTTAAGCTGGATGAACTGAGTGCGGTCTTTGAAGTATGAATGGAACCAGTTGAGGGCGGTGTGGGTGATGCCGATGGAAGAAAGTCTTTTGAGAAGGATGGTGTGTGAGATGGTGTCAAAGGCCGCAGTCAGGTTAAGAAGGATGACAATGGAGAATGAATCTGAGTCAGCTGCAATGAGGAGAGCAGAGGTGACCTTGAGTAGAGTTGATTCAGTGCTGTGAAGTGCACGGAAACCGGACTGAAAGGGTTATTGCAGGTGAGATGAGAGTGGAGTTGAGTGGCGACTACATTATCTAGGACTTTTGAAATGAATGGTAGGTAGGAAATAGGGCGGAGGTTCAGGAAATAGTACTGAGCGGCTTTTTCTTAATCTCATGAGAAAATGTACTTGGGCAAGCACAGTCGAAAAGAGTCGTGCGTTATCTCAGCCCAGCCTCACATTCTTCCCCCGGCACGGGTCTACGTCCAAGGGAAGGTCCTCTCCAGATTAATCATTGTCTGGATGGTTGATTCCCAGCTGGTCCCCAAGACTGGTATTCCACGGCTGGCCTTCTCCGGCGGGCAGTCTCTCCGTCTCTTCTGCTGGTATTCCCCTGTAATCTTGTCAGTGTGCATGTATGTGTGCTCCAAAATCAAATTATGTCTTTCAGAATGTGTTTTTGCAATGGCGTCCCCTTGAACCCTCCAATCAATCAATCAAATTTTATTTATAAGAGCACTTTTCATACATAAAATGCGGCTCAAAGTGCTGTACAATAAAAACATCCAAATTACAACGAAAAACTAAAACCCATTCCACCCACTCAACATAAACACAAGACACATCCACATACACGCCTGAACTCGCACACACACAGAACACTCGCATTCACACAACTTAATAAACCATCTTAGTAGAAAGACAGGGTAAGGCACAGAGAAACCATATGAGAAAATGTACCCAGGGTAGGTCATCCGCGCTGAGAGGGATGACGGCTCACGCCCACAGGGAGCTGCGCCAACACACAGACCCCTAGCCCAGACTGACCGGGGTAGACCCTACACATAATGCAGAGGGCCCCGGTCCGCCGGGCCTAAGGAGCCTCCGGGATGAAGCCCCCTGTGAGAAGGCCAGCCACACCTCCCAGCGCGGAGGCCCCCCTTGAGGAAACACTGGAGCTAAAATATATAAAAGAAAATGATAATGCTAAACAAAAAAGAAGCTAAAAATTAAAGGACAATAATATAAAAAGACGAAGCTAAAATATATAAGAAAAATTATGATACTAAAAGACAGAGAAGAAGCTAAAAATTAAAAGACAATAATATAAAACGACGCAGCTAAAATATATAAGAAAAATGATGATACTAAAAGACAAAGAAGCTAAAAAAAATTAAAGACAATGATAATATATAAAATGACAATCCTGAATTAAAAGACTAAGATAAATTATTTAAAAGCCAAACAAAAAAGGTGAGTCTTGAGCAGGGGTGGGCAATTATTTTTTCCATGGGGCCACATAAGAAACATTAAATATTGTGGAGGGCCGGGCCAAAAGGCTGAACTCAATTCTGCATAATATTAATTGTATTTCTTTTTTAAAAAGCAGTAAATAGCACTGTTTTGACAAGCTGGCATTAAAGTTAAGCAATGAAACTAAATACCAAATAAACTGAAAAAATGAGGTTGCCTTACAAAAATGTATTCATTCAAATTTCTCAACACAATGGTAGACATAATATTAACATTTTTTACTATTTGTGACTCATATTAGTAAACATATTCTGTCACATTCACTTCAAAACACATTTTGAGTTCCATATACTGTTGGATAGTTGTGTAAAGGTTCTGAGCATTTTAAAGACATCACAATATTGTCTTTTTGCACCAAACATTAAGCAAGATACAACATATTGACTGTCACTGAACTGTGATTTTGAGAAAAAGTGTCCCAGTTCATTGTTATCTGGTGCCGTTTTTATATTTCTCTGCATGTTTCGTCTGGTAATGCCGACTCAAATTGTAGTCCTTCAACACGGCGATCTGCTCCCCGCAAACTAAACACACAGCTTTACCTCTAACTTCAGTAAATAAATACTTCGCTGTCCAATTTTTGTTGAAAATTCTACATTCGGCATCTACCTTTCTTTTTGTAGCCTGAGCGGACATTTTTGAGGACGAACGTTGTCTTGTTGTGATTCAATCGCGCGCATGTCTTGATAAACGCATTACGTCATTATGTGCGACGCACATTGTGCGGGAATAAAAAAAAAAAACAATTTCAGAATAAAAGCAGTGCAGCTTTCGCCCATGAATGAGGTGAAATTAAAAAGTATGTTTATTTTGAAATTTCCAATTAACCTTCCACTCGCGGTCAGAGTCAACCAAAGGTATGTGGCCCGGGCCATACAATGCCCAGGTCTGTCATACGGGCCAGTCAGTGCCACCCGGCGGGCCGGATGTGGCCCGCGGGCCGTGCAATGCCCAGGTCTGGTCTTGAGCCTCCTTTTAAAAATATCAACAGTCTCTGCGGACCTGATGTCCTCCGGCAGGCTATTCCATAGACGAGGACCAGAATGGCTGAATGCAGCCTCGCCATGTGTTCCAGTCCTCACCCGAGGAATAATTAACAGGCCGGTGCCAGAGGACCTCAGGGTCCGCGAGGATGGCCCAAGACCGTTAAGGCATTTAAAAACTAATTGAAGAACCTTAAAATCAATCCTGAAACACACGGGGAGCCAATGCAGCGATTTTAAAACTAAATCCAGTGCCCAATTTGGTATGTTTGCATCTCTATGTCCTATGTGGAGAATGTGCTTTGTCATATTTGTCCATGAAGTGCTGTCTGGCTTGTCATCAGTTTGTAATGTGCAGACTGAATATGTATGATGTGAATGTGAGTGTAGGTCATGAAAATACTATGTTCACACATTTATAAACTAAGTAATATAACTTTAGCATGTGAAAATAATATCATAAATCAGTAAAGACCATGACTACAATCAGTTATTCCTATGCGTAGTAGAATTAGAATTAGAATTAGAAATCCCTTTATTGTCATTGTACTCAAGTGTGCAACGAGATTAGAAGGCTCCCCTCTCCAGTGCAATACAACAATAAGACAGACAAATATATAAATTAGATTAATAAATAAGAGAGTGCAATGGAATTTAGTACAGAATAGGGTATATAAAAACACATCACGATGCTGTTCTGCAAGGTAAGGGTGTTCTCGTGTGTGTGTGAGAGTTCAGAATGGAGATGGCTCTCGGAAAGCAACTGTTTCTCAGTCTATTGGTCCTCGATTTGATGCATCTGTAGCGCCTGCCAGAGGGCAACAGGTCGAACAGGTGTGAGTTTGGGTGGGTATTGTCTTTGACGATGTTGAGAGCCCTTCTGAGGCACCGGGCGGTGTAGATGTCTGACAGTGAGGGGAGAGGGCAGCCAATAATCCTTTGCGCTGTTTTGACTGTCCTCTGGAGCCTCACTCTGTCGGCCTCAGTGCAGCCGCTGTACCAGGTGGAGACACAGTACGTCAACAGGCTCTCAATGGACGAGTGGTAGAAGGCTAGCAGCAGCTTCCTGTCCAGGTTGAATTTCCTGAGGACTCTCAGGAAGTGCAGACGCTGGTGGACCTTCTTTACCACTGCTGTGGTGTTGTGAGTCCAAGAAAGGTCGTCGGAGATCTGTACTCCCAGGAACTTGAACGTGTGGACCCTCTCCACACACACGCCTTCGATGCAGAGGGGGGGCGGCACCGTCTTGTTCCTCCTGAAGTCGACGACAATCTCCTTTGTTTTTGCAGTGTTAAGGTGCAGTCTGTTGTCCTTGCACCAAGCTGTCAGTCTCTTTACCTCCTCTCTGTAGGCTGTCTCGTCACCTTCCGAGATCAGACCGACCACTGTCGCGTCGTCAGCAAACTTGACGATGGTGTTGTTGCCATGGGCCGGGCTGCAGTCGTAGGTGTAGAGGGCGTATAGGAGAGGGCTCAGCACGCATCCTTGAGGGGAACCGGTGCTCAGCATGCAGGTGGAGGACGTGTAGGGGCCGAGCAACACAGTCTGGGGTCTGTTGGTCAGAAAGTCCTTAATCCAGATGCGTGTGAGGGCAGGGAGGCCGAGAATGTCAAGTTTGGCGACGTGGATGTCTGGGATGATTGTGTTGAATGCCAAGCTGTAGTCCACAAAGAGCATCCTTGCATAGCTCTGCTGTTGTTCCAGGTGGCCCAGCACAACATGCAGAGCAGTGTTGATGGCGTCCTCAGTGGATCTGTTAGCCCAGTATGCAAACTGGTAGGGGTCCAGAGTGGGAGGAAGGCAGTCCCTGATGTGCTGGAGAACCAGCCTCTCGAAGCACTTCATGATGACTGGTGTGAGAGCAACAGGACGGTAGTCATTCAGGTGGACGGCTGGTGACTTTTTGGGGACAGGAATAATGATGGAAGTTTTCAAGCAGGAGGGGATGACTGCTTGAGCCAGGGAGCGGTTGAAGATCCTGCAGAATACATGTGACAGTTGGTGGGCACATGTTTTGAGGACCTTGCCTGGTATTCCGTCGGGTCCAGTAGCTTTCCTGGGGTTAACAGCCAGGAGCGCGCGCCTCACATCGTGTTCCTCTACGGTGAGTGGGGGGGAGTTGGAGCATGAAGTGCGGGGGTGTGACGGTTGGGGCGAGTCAAAGCGAGCAAAGAAGCAGTTAAGCTCCTCTGCCAGCGATGCACTCGGGTCTGCAGAGGTCGTGCTGCTGCCACGGAAGTTGGTGATGCTCCGTAGACCCTGCCACACCTCCCGTGGTCTGTTACTGGCAAGGTGGGCCTCCAGCCTCCCCTTGTAGGTTGCCTTGGCTAGCTTGATGCCTTTGCTCAGGTCAGCACGAGCCACCCTGTACTGGGCTTTGTCGCCTGACCTGAAGGCAGCGTCACGGGCCTTGAGGAGAGAGCGAACCCTGCTGGACATCCAGGGCTTCGCATTTGGGAAGGTCCGTATAGTCCTGTGTAGGGACACAGTTTCCATGCAGAACTTGATGTAGTCCACTACACAATGTGTGTAGACATCAAGGTCCTGATGATCAAAGAGGCCCCAGTTTGTGTCTTGAAAGCAGTCCTGTAATTCACTCATGGCGCCGTCACGCCAGGTTTTCACAGTCTTTGTGGTGGGCCTGAATCTGCGCCTGAGAGGGATGTATGCAGGTGCGAGCTGCAAGGACAGGTGGTCTGACTGGCCGAGGGGGGCGAGTGGGAGGGCCCTGTATGCGTGCTTGATGTTCGAGTACACATGGTCGAGAGTGTTGTCTCCCCTCGTTGGGCACTTGACATGCTGGTGAAACTCTGGGAGTACAGTCTTTAAATTGGCCTTATTAAAGTCTCCCGCTACTACGTGAACGCCATCAGGGTGGGCCCGCTGATGTTTATTGATGACGCACGCGAGTAGCGAGAGCGCCGTGCTAGTGCTAGCGTCGGGAGGGATGTAAACAGCTGTGACAATCACGACCGTTAGCTCCCTCGGGAGAAAATAAGGCCGGCATTTAACGGACATGAACTCGATGTCGGGGGAAGAGTGCTTCTCGACGATCGTGCTATCGCCGCACCAGTTCTCATGCACGTAAACACAGAGCCACCCCGCCCCGTCTCTTACCGGTGTCCCTTGTCCGATCCGCGCGATGTAGCGAGCGCCCGGCCAGCTGGATGCTAGCATCGGGGACGTCTGCGTGCAGCCAGGATTCCGTGACGACGATCACACTGCTGTCTCGCACATAGCGGTTTCCCAGGATTTGTAATCCCAGGTCGTCGATTTTGTGGACCACGGATCTGGCGTTGGTGAGGTACAGACTCGGCAGTGGTTGCCTATGGGGCTGCCGTCGCAGCCGTTGCAAGACACCGGACCTGCAGCCCCGCTTCTGCTTCCTCTCTCTGCGTCGCCTGCGCCGCCTCCCGGTCCCGATGACAAGCCACGGTGAGCCGGGCAGCCTCGCCAGTTCGTCCGGAATTTTGCGATCATAGCATATTCAGTAAATATAAACCTGCTAAATTAAATAATTGACATTCTGTCCCATAAATGTTTAAAATGCCGGTAATTGCCATACAATCCTTCAAGGGTCGACGAGCGATGTTCGGGAGGAGGAGCAGTGGTGGTGGTGCGTTTCCCTCGGGCATGTGTCGGTAAATCCAGCGGAGTTCAGCGGCAGTGGATTGAAGTTGTCCTGACACAGGTTGATGACATGACAGGAACAGGCAGAAGTGCGAGAAGCAGACTGGCCTGCGGGTCCACATGGCAGACAGGTGCTAACTTTGATAGGTAAGCTAAACTTTAGCCACAGTAGACGCGTCAGCGACTATGCAATCGGTGGGTGGCATTCATGAGAATCGGGATCGCTCAACATACAGATAATAATAAATAAAATCACTGTAACTGGAGGGATTGTAAACTGCTAAAGCAGGTACAACAAGCGGATCCAAAAAATTTCTGAGAGTTACCGGTGAGCAGTGGCAGCCAAACGTGCCAGCGTCCACTCAACCGGGAGTTGATTCAATATTCACAATATTTTATTATTTTGTCGTACAGTTGTTTAAAAATGGCTCGCTATCGCCCCCTAGAAAAAAAAAAACAACAAAAAAAAACAGCCCCATATCTCTGTTTCACCAAACTGAAAATTTGATGAAGTGTGTACAAAGCCAAGACCTAATAAAAAGTCTCATGGAGCCGTATGCTAAATTGAACAGGAAGTCGGCCATTCTAAATTTATCAGAATCCGAAATCCTTTTATTGTCATTGTACAGTGTGCAACAAGATTAGGGAGCTCCCCTCTCCAGTGCAATACAACAATAATTTAATCAAATATATAAATTAGATAAATAAGAGAATAAATATTGTGATGGAAAATAGTATGAAATTGGAGAAATACAACACAATACGTCGCTGTTCAGCAAGGTAAGGGTGGTCGTGTGTGTGTGCATGTGTGTGAGAGTTCAGAATGGTGATGGCTCTCGGAAAGAAAATGTTTTTCAGTCTATTAGTCTTTGATTTGATGCACCTGTAGTGCCTGCCAACAAATTTACTTCAAACATTGACGAGGCTTTGAAAACAAAAGCTGCTCTAACTTTAACTACAAGCAAATTCCTCTTGAAGATTCCTCACGTTATTTCTCGGAAATATTTCACATTTCCAACGTGCCAGTACCCCAACGTTGTCCGGGTGGCGAGGGCTCTTTATAGCTGCTCGCAGCTCTAGTTTTTAATTAATTTTTTTAAATCAATGGTGATGACAGTGAAATATGTCTTGTCTGGTATCATGATAGCTGGAGGATATTTTGTCATGATATTTTAGTCAGGCCTGATAACAGTGATGTATGCTGATTTAAGGCTACTTTTATTTTGAAATGCCGTATCACATTTTGGTGGGACCGCATTTGATGGACAACTGGGGTTGTCTAGTGTCCCCCAAAATGGGTCTGATATCACGATAGCTCGAGGGTATTTTGAAATGATTATTTTAAAATCAGTGTTGATGACAATGAAATGTGCATATTTCAGGTGGGTTTTTTTTTTATTGTGAAATTACACATCAGATTTTGATGGGACCATTTTTGATGAACAGCTGGGGTCGTCTAGTGTCCAACAAAACTAGTCTGGTATTACGACAGCTCCAGCTCTTTTATTTTAAAATGCCTCCTTACATTTTGATGGGACTACTTTTGGTGGAAAGCTGTGTTGTCTTGTGTCCTCCAAACCTGGTTTGGTATTACCATAGCTAGAGGATATTTTTTAATGAAATTTTAAAGTCAGGCATGATGACAGTGAAATGTGCAGATTTCAGGCAACTTTTAGTTTGAAATTACAAATTAGATTTCGATGGGACCACTTTTTATGGACAGCTGGGGTAGTCTCGTGTCCCACAAAACTGGTCTGGTATCACGATAGCTCGAGCTATTTTTTTTTTAACTCAGTGGTGATGACCGTGAAATAAGCGAATTTCAGGCTACTTTTATTTTGAAGTGCCACATCACATTTTGATGTGACCACTTTTGGTGGACAGCTGGTGTGGTCTAGTATCCCCAATCCTGGTTTGGTATCACGATAGTTTGAGGATATTTTTTAAAGATTTTTCTTTTAAATCAGTGTTGATCACAGTGCATATTTCAGGTGATTTTTTTATTTTTAAATGCCACATCAAATTTTGAAGTGACCACTTTTTGTGGACAACTGGGGTGGTCTGGTGTCCCGCAGAACTTGTCTGGTATCACGATAGCTTGAGGATTTTGTAATGATTTTAATTTTTTTAATCATTGGTGACGACAGACAAATAAGCAAATTTTCACGCTTTTATTTTTAAATATCCCATCAGATTTTGATGGGACCACATTTGTTTTTACGGTTCCGTCACCACGCGAGTGGCTACCTGCTAAAGCAGCACGGCTCACTATTTGAGCCTTTTTCGCGTGTTTTTTCCTTTACCCAGTTTTATTTATTTTACCTCATCGCAGCAATGGACATCCAAATTGCGGTGGTTTTATTGCTGCTGGGGGCTGTTTTTTGCGTGATCGTGTCCGGAGATGTCACTGGGAGCTACGGATCAATCGTTTACACAAGAGATCAGCTGTTAGCACTTCGTGCTAACCCCGTGCCGACTCCCGGAGCGAGACCCGATATCCCCCACGAGTTGAGGAGGAAGAGACGGGGGATGTCGCGCGGGGGCGAAACGCCAGGCAAAGAGGAGGCGTGACCACCCCGTCCTCCTGTCCGTTTTTATGGGAAATGTTAGATACCTTCCCAAGAAAATGGACGCGGCACGAGAGGAACTTCCAATGAGCTAGCTTGCTGATGTTCACGGATTCATGGCTAACAGACCTAACGCCGGACACCGTCGTGGAATTTGACGGCTTCCAAATACTACTTGCGGACAGGACACTGGAAAGCGGTAAGAGGAAAGAGGAGGGCTGGCTGTGTTTGTTAATGATAGATAGTGTAACCCTAGGCACATCACAGCTAAGGAGCAACTTTCCAGTCGGGACAATGAGCTGCTAGCTGTTAGCATGCGTCCATACTTGACAAGCATCGCGAGTTAACAAGGACGTGCACGTAACAGGTGCGTGAGTAAACTGCTTAAAACTTTGATCGTCATTCAGCTGACCTACAAATTGAGACGCTACAGTCAGTTTGACGTTTTTGTTTGCTTGATTGTGGATTGACATGGAGGAACAAGACAGTGGAAAGCGGACATTAAAAATGACGGAGAAAAGCTGTAGAAGATCACAAGCCTAAACGGATGCAGGCACGCAGGTGCAAATTTGCTCAATTGACCTCCATGCAACGTCAAATTGAACAATTGATGGAGGATGATGCAAATGTTGACGCTGTAAAAAACTGAGCTTCGTGTTTGCTTTAGCGGCATGGAGCAAGAATTTGTGGACCTCAATTCCGGTGTGCAAAATTTAAAGACTGAAGAGGATTTTGCCGATGACCAAAATAACTGGTTTGATCCAAAAAATGTAATTAATGGAAATGTGAGCAATGGAAGAAGGACGTTTTGAAACGTGCAGAGGAAGGATGCAATAAACAAATATCACCTGATGATAGTAGATCTGCATCAACTAACTACACCCATAGAAGTAGAAGTAAAGAATCTAACAGACAGAAGCTCACTTCTGTCAACGTCTTCAATTAAATTAAAGGCTCAAATGGAACGAGCATGTTTAAAGGCAAAGGCTGCTGATTTACAACAAAGGTTGGCACTTGAGCAAGAAGAAGCTGCAATTAAGGCAAAGAAGCAAATGCATGCAATGCAAACGGCACTCCCTGAGTCTGATGCTAAATTGGATGTCTTGAGAAGATATGAAAATACCCAGGAGGATGGTATCCACATTCCTGATGAGTGTGTTACAATTTAAACAAGGAAAAACATTCAATTACCATCACAGCCTATCAGAGCAACAAGCAGTGTTGACCTGAAATGCTCCCACTTCGACTATTCCAATGGCTAGATTTCCACATCAGACAGAAAGTAGAGAACAACAGGGACATGTGCTTGATGGCCTTTGCCAAGCAATCTCACAGCAAGCCAGTGTCGCAGAATACTTAGCAAAGAGTCAAAAAGCATCGCTACTTCCCGAACTTTCCATTCCTACGTTTAAAGGCGACCCTCTGCATTATAAAACCTGTATAGGTGCCATTGAACATGGGATTGAAGGCCGTACAAGTGATAACCGTGATCATCTTCAATTTTAGCTGCAGTATACTAGTGAACAACCACATGAGTTGGTGAAGAGCTGCATCCATATGGAACCTCTGACAGGATATACCAAAGCAAAACAAATCTTGAAGGAGTTTTATGGTGATGACTTCATGATAGCAGAAGCATATTTAAAGGAAGCCATGGATTGGCCAACAATCAAGTCTGAAGATGGTGTTGCACTTCAGTCTTTCACATTATTCCTTATGGGCTGTTTGAACATAATGGCAGATGTTAATTACATGGAGGACTTGGACAACATGGCTAATATAAAGGCATTGGCAAACAAACTTCCATACAGACTTATAGAATCTTGGAGAAAATTTGCCTCCAATCTCCAAGAAAGAACAAATAGAAGAGTGAAGTTTAAGGATTTTGTTGACTTTGTTGACAAGCACGAAAGATTCTATAAAACAGAAAACAAAATCACAACACACAGAAACACCAAAATCAAAGAAAGTCTTCACAACAGTCATTGTGCCCGCCAAGATGGAAAACAACAAAACCACCACGCCAAAGGCAGAACCTGTTTCAGTGGATGCGATTGCCAAACCATGTGCTAATTGTAATGGAGAGCAACAGTCTCACAATTTGTAAGGAATTTAGGAGAAAGCATCACAAGGATAAGATTGACTTCTTGAGGAGCAAGGGTCTGTGTTTTGCATGTTTGATGCACGGTCGCATTAGCAGTTGCTGGAAACAAAAGCTTCAATGTCAAGAATGCTCTAGACTGCATCCTACAGCACTACACATTGTCCATAAACTTCTGCAAAGAAACAGCCTAAGACGATTGTGAATAGCAGTACCTATTAAGCGCCCTCGTACAAACAACAGAAACCTGGGGTGTCACTGGGGCCTGTAAATAGGACTGCATCCTTTCAATAATTCCGGGATGGGTCAAGGCACAAAAAGGAACCAAGACAGTGACGACTTACTGTCCGGTTTAAAAATGCCCTGACGCCTTTTTTTAGACTGAAATAACTTACTAAAGTTTTCGTTTTGTGCCATTCAGAATGGGAGAGGGAGCCAGGAGGCGAAACAGCCGTCTTGCCAGTTCAATCCCGCACACCCTCTGACTCTCACCCTCCGTTCTGCCTTTTTATTGAAACTAACTCATCAATAACTAATCACCAGAAGACAGAAAAGCATCAACAACTAATCACCAAGAGACAGAAAACATCAATAACTCACGGTATAAAGGTCAGTTTAACTAAACACATCTTCAGGATACGGTGTCTGTGTGTGTGTGTGTTAAAATAACAAGTAAGTGTCTCTGTGTGTGTTAAACATTAATGAGTGTATAAAAACATGATTATGAATACACAAACTGATTACCTATCCTCAGCCCATCTTACATTTCCCCCCTGTTGTGGATTTAAAAATCATGTCCTTACGGCTTTAAGACAGATCATCATAATGAAATCATACAACAGTGTGATCATCAGTGGAGGAGCGAAAACCTCACATTAGGGAAAAATTCCCCTCCTCCCTTCCGGCGTAGAATGAGATCCTCATAATTTGATGACCATCAGGGAATAAAACTTGTCCCTGGGGTGACTTGGTGGAGGCCCTTGCCTCGTTGTAGGAGAGGACAGCCGTCCTTACCTCCCGGATCTTCGTGTATGGTGTGTGTGTGTGTGCACGTGTGTGGACAGGGGCAAGAAGTCCATGTGTTTTTACGTTTTAGTGTCCAGTTTGAGTTCGTCATTCTCAACATTAATCAGGTTGTAACGGTACATTTGGGCAACAAACCTACGATTAACCATCATCTTTGTCATAAAAATAATGCAACATGAACAGACTAAACATAACAAAATGAAAACTATAATTATCCCTATATATTGTTTTTTTAAATTCTTCATAGTGGTCATAACATCAATAATTGTTTCATTTTTATTAAAAATTTAAATGCAGTAATGTACTCCAATCAAGGCTGATATTCCTTTGTTATGTACGTCATTAATTTCCAAACAATATCTAATCTTTTTGTTCTGTGGCTTCAACATATTTATCATCTCATCAATATTAGCACCACAGAGTACTGAGTTTCGAGATCCTCACAATAGTCGTTCTCAAAATGATATATTTTTTTATCAATTTAGCTTTGTTAAGGTAAGATATTTTATTGACAATCTAACATTAATATGCAAAGAACATGTACATTAGTACGAAATGTAAAAAAAAATTGTGGTGGGGGGGGTGCGAATTGTTTTCTTCTTGGTAGGGGGGGCATGACAGGAAATAATTGAGAACCACTGGTCTAGTCACACACCAGCTCGGGTTCATTCCCTACCAGAGAAATGACATTCCATGTCCCCAGAGCTAGGCGCTTTATGTTGCCGGGGATTGGACTGCCTTTGACTGCCTCCTAGCTCAAAGGAAACCCAAATTCTTTGGTCCCGCCCACTGGTAGTGAGCCGAAGCCCTTGTATTAAATAATAAATAAATACATAAAATAAAAAAATTAATAAATTTAAAAAACGGACCGATCCACTGCTTGGGTTAGTTTGACCCACCTTGAGATCCGTTCCCACTCAGTGACAGTGTCTACAAGCCACTGCCACCAGGCCAGTGAACCGACGTCCAGGCAGTGACAAAAAACGTGATCAAATTACATTGCTCATCATAAGGTGTTTGTGAGACGCTCTTTGTATGTTTCCTCAATTAAGACCTGTTTTCCATTGGTGTATTTGAAAAAAGTGGTGAACCTGTTAAATTCACTACAAAACGTTAAGAAGATGAAAGTAATGTTTGAAGGAATATTATTTTTCTATCGACATGCCGGCGGGCGGGCACAGATAGAGAGTGATAAAGCAGCACCACCCGCGCGGGGCGTGCTGACGAAAAGGCAAGCGCTCCTCCTCTCATCGCGTCCTTATTAAGACAGAAAAAAGACGCTGTTGAATTTGACCTATTCGCAGTTCGAGCAGGTGCTTAACGCTGGAGAATATCACCACTTCGAAGTTCGAACTGCTGTTGAAACGGAGAGGTAAGTGTTTTTCGTTTGTTTTTATTCAAAACATGCCTCGAGTGCATTTGTTCATGGTTAGAGATAGTTGTGTGGAAAACACTATACAAAGTAGCACCATGGATGTGGGCCTACAACACTGGCCTAGCAAACATGTGCTCCTACATCGACATAATTGACGAGCTCCAGTTAAGCATTGAATAATTATAAAACGTCATGGTGCTTTTACTCATTTAAAGAACTAAACCGACGCGTATTTTCATCCGGTGGTCAGGTTTGCATTGAATGTGAGCACGAGGGACGCTAGCTTGTTGCGTTAGCTTTGCGGAGCTAACAGCTTGCACTTTTGTTATAGAACAACAGAATGCAAGTACCATGATAATTTCTGTCATTAATTTTTGTGTAAGACACGATGTTCACTGGTTAATTACATGATTCTTAAAGCAAAGGTTACTGTGAATGCAATTTTGGTAAGATTTTTGTAGTCACACTGCATAAATCTGTCTGTCTGTTGTTTAAACTTCAATATAAACTATTATGGTTGAAATCATTAATTGGGATGGAGGGATTGATATTTTTTTAATTTATAATTTATTTTTCTTACACTGATATTGTTAAAACTCCATTTAGCCTATAGTATTAATAATTCTCAACACAAAACTGTCTTTTTTCTTTATAGAATAAACAATGCCTTCCCTGAGATGCAGGAAGTCCCCAAAGCAGGATACTATTGAACATGCAGTCAAGGGTCTGGACAAGACTGCAGAGTTAGAAGCGAAGTATATAAACTCATTTAAAGGTATGATGTTAACGCTTTTGCTAAGATATATTATTGTTTTCTGATAACCAAGCTGACATCGTTTTTTAAGTGGTTATTTTACATTAAGAGTGTCTTGACCTTTTCTTTTGTCAGTTTCAAGTTATTTCAGTGAGCGTGAAACCTGATGGTAGGAGTTCTACCTAAATTAAGGCTGTACTTGATGACGCCCTCCGGCATTTTTATACCACAATAGACCAGTGAACAAGTCCGATATTGATAGTCTAGTGTAAAGCACGTTATACGTCACAGAGATCACGTGACGCGATCCAATATGACTGTGTATACAGTGTATGTCATTGTTATGAAACTAAATAATCTTAAAGTTTTTTTTTTACGTAACCAGGTGCCATTGACATTTGTACTTTCAGTCCTAATACATACTGGCTAATGCAATGCTGGAAAATGAATTTTGGCTGGTCTGTTCCTTTAAAATCATAAAGAAGGGCTCTGCTCTATCCCTCACAAGAAGCAATGTTTCAAACCACCCTACATTAGTATAGTGGCCCAAATGAATATGATGACTCCTTATTTGTGTGCTTAAAAATATGACGAAGCTATCTTGATTTCCCTGTTAACTAGGTCGAGGAGTATTTACCAAGGCCCCTTTCAGGAAAGACGACTTTATTCTTTATTATGGAGTACAGAGGAAAATTGATAGATTCTGATAAATCTCAACGCAGGAAGATGGATGGAAGAGGCACTGTCTTTTTGTTTGACTTCCGCCGGCAAGAAAAAACTTGGAGGTGAGGCAAAGATTGAGATGTTATCTTATTTTTGTTTTTATTTAAAAAAATAAACACATACTCATCCCATAAGTGTTAGGGGAAAAATCATTCTCTAAGCAAAAATGTATACCGTATTTTCGCACCCAAAAGACGCGCCGTGTCAAAGGGCGCAACACCTGTTGAGGCCGCTATTTCTGTCTTTGTAACATATACTGGACGCACCGCCTGACAAGACGATAGCACAGCTGCTGTTAGCATAGCATGAACTTGGCAGAGCTGCCCACACTGACACAGCCAATAGCAGCCTACTATGCCCCAATAACATGAGCAATCACCCCATTGTTGCAGCAGACGCCAAGTCTCTATTGACAATAGCTGACAATGGCTCAGGCCAATATTAGGTGCATTGGCAATAGCCTACAAAGCAACGTCAGGGGAGGGACTTGGCTGCTCACCACACTCCTTAGAGTCACGGTTTCAAAAAAAAATAAAAAACTCATCATACAAGCAAACAATGAAACATAGAAATAAGATTAACACAAACATGTATCTCTCATGCCATCAATATACCCAAAAAAAATGAAAATAATACAAAAGCCACTCAGCCTTAGCTAATTCAAGCAATGCATTCTGGGAGCAGAGACCCACAATCCCATAGCTGTTTAGAGAGATTTGCATGGCTGTTTAAAGAGATGTGCTGTTATGCTTTGGACTTTTTGTCTGTTGTCTAAACCTGGGACGTTTCTTGCTTGCAATAACATAAATGATAAGACAGACTAAAACATTGTGGACAGCTGCCCTTTGTCCAGCTTTTTCCAACACCATCACCCAAACATTATAGTCAGATGGTGTATTTGTCACGGTCGATTGTAAGCATGGACAACTCACTCTTTGCCCAGCAGGGTGTGCTAACATGCACTTCCAACAGCTCGTTGATGACAAGGGCTGATGGACGTGAGTGGTACTTTGTCCATTTAATGGACGCATCGACTGACAGGGCGCTTTGTTTGCTTATGACTGCGAAAATACGGTAATTACTTTTATTCATGCGTTGAATCTGTACAAATGAAAATATAGACCATGAAGTCTCAAAGACAAGCTGTTAATAGGGTCTGATTCCAATAGAAATTTCTTGTATGATTTGATTTAGAAGATTTAAAAATTGTGGATTTCCTATTTTTATGTTTTGTGTACACAAGATTGTCTCAAAGATTAATTTCTGACATTGATTGAATAATTGTTTTTTTTTTTTTTTAAATCTATTTTAAGTGTTGATGCCGCTCAAGAAGATGGCAGTCTGGGAAGACTGGTTAATGATGACCACATGCACCCCAACTGTAAAATGAAGAAGAAGACAACAGAGGACAGACCACACCTCTGTCTGTTTGCGCTCCGAGACATTGATGTTGGCGAAGAAATAACTTAAGACTATGGACCAGCTGGCCTTGGAGAACACAGGTTTGTAAGATGCATCTTTAAGTACAATAACAGAGCCCACTTGTGGTGTTCTGGTGATGTAGTTTCCAATTAGTTTGGCAATCTAATAAATGTATGTTGAGGTTTCTATGGAAGTTGAACATGCTGACTGACTGGGGGAGTTCTCCATTGTCCACTATCTGTAATTCAAATTTGTGGGTCTGAGTCAAAGTTTGGCTCTTCAGGAACAACGAACTGGTCAGGGAGTGACAGTATTACAAAGTTCTGCGTTACTCTTTTCTGGGCGGTGGCCCTGTTAGGCCATCATATGCCATATTGCAAATATCCCCATTGTGGGACTAATTAAGGACATCTTTATGTTGTGGTTTCCCTACCAGAACCAGCACCAACCCTGTATATTCATGATATAAAACACTGTTTCAATTTGATATTTAGCCTTTCTATACTGTAAAAATAGAAGACCCCAGGCTTTCCTGCGCCCCCTTGCCCAATTGGTGGTGTTCAGGAGACAACCTGGGACTGAAATATCAGTCACAACCAGTGTTGTTTTCGTCACTGATGACTATGACGAAAATACTTCGTTAACGCCCCTTTTTTAATGACGATGACAAGCTAAACGAGGTTCTTTTATGACGAAAACATGACGTGATGTACATGAATTTTTTTCGTTGACGAGACAAAATTGTTAGCATGTGGTTCATAAATTATTTTATGTTGCTTTTAGTGAAATAAAGCCACAACAGTTGCCCAACAAAATGTTTTGCTTCTCTGCTTATTTTGGAGCAGTGAGCATTGATTCCACTGTTGCCACTTTTTTCTGTTTGTAATGAAGAATCCTTTGTAGTCCATCCAAAAGTCTTTGTTATTGGGTGGAAACCTTGAATGCCTTGTTTTAACTCAAATGGACTTAAACCCATCCATCCATCCATCCGTTATCTGTACCGCTTCTCCTCACTAGGGTCGCGGGGGGTGTTGGAGCCGATCCCAGCTGTCTTCGGCAGTAGGCGAGGTACACCCTTGAATTGGTGTCCAGCCAATCGCAGGGCATACATAGACGAACAACCATCCACGCTCACACTCATGCCTAGGGGCAATTAGAGTGTCCAAGCAACTTGCCATGCATGTTTTAAGAATATGGGAGGAAACCGAATTACCCAGAGGAAACCCACGCAGGAAGGCCGGAGCCAGAATCGTACCTACGACCTCAATATTGTGAGGCCATCCTGCTAACCAGTTGGGCCACCGTGCCGCTTGGACTAAAACCTTTGTGAATAAATTGACGAAAACTAGGGTAAAACTTTTTTTGCGTTTCCGTCGATTAAAACTGGACTAAAACCCTTTTTTTAGTTTTCGTTGACTAAAACTGGACTAAAACTATAACGAATTGGGATGACTAAATGTGATGTAAACAAATCAGCACTTTGTCCAAATGACTTGGACAAAATCTAAAATGCCTGCCAAAAACAACACTGGTCACAACACGCGTCTACAGAAGATTAATTGGCATGGGCGAAATTAATTAGTTTTATTTCATTCATGAGCTTATGTTTTGTTTTGGGTGGCTAAGGCTTAAAATGTGTAAAAATCTTATCCCACCTCAAATATAATTAATTCAATAAATTTATGATGCTACTAAAACATCGAAGCAGCCTCCTCCAGGCTTTACAGACTCAGAAATGGAGGTATGCGTATCGTGTACTCATCCTGTCGTGTCTCGAGATGTTAAAATTGCAGTTAGATAGACGTGTGCTGATTAGACAAGACTTCTAATATATCTGGTGTCACAGGATATTTGTCAGTGAATGTGTATGTCTGGTTTGAGGCTCACTCAGCTTTTTCTTGTGTTGTGGGGTCCAGTTGAGTTGAATTGCGTGTCAGGTATGTTGGCCATCTGACACCCAACTGTCAGGTTTGTGTTTGTGGGGACCCCGTAGAGCCATTTTTATTGTTGACATAAATCATAGCTAATCATCTTTTCCTTCATTATCATATGAAATACAGTTAGGAGTTGTATGTGCCTTTACTATGTTATAATCTTAGAACCTACCAGCCACTACAGGTGTCCGACAAGAAGACTTTTGGCTGTCCTGTGCTCCATTGCGCCCCTGGTGGCGTTCAAAAGACAACCTGTGACTGAAATATCAGTCACAACATATCTCTACTGAAGATTAATTGTCATGCGCTAAAGTAATTGGTTTTGTTTCATTCGTGAACTTGTTAGTTTTTGTTTTGGGTGGCCAAAGCCTAAAATGTGTAAAATTCTGATCCATTTTCTTTTTTTAATTCATTAAATTAATATTCAACTTGTTCATTAGGATGGAGGACAACCGACAATGACTGAATCGGCTGAGGTTGATGCCACCAGAACATCGAAGCAGCCTTCTCAAGTTTTGACAGACTCTGAAAAGGAGGTATGCGTATCATGTGGTCATCCTGTCGTGTCTTGAGATGTTAAAATTACAGTTAGATAGACCTGTGCTGGTTGGACAAGTTTTCTAATATATCTGGACATAAATCGTAGCTAATAATATTTTCCCTCATCATCATATGATATACAGTTATGCCTAGTATATGTCTTTACTATGTTACAATCTAAGAACCTACCAGCCACTACAGTTCTCTCATTGGGAGACTTAAGCTTTCGTCAGGTTGTCGACTGCTGCATTGCCCTCTTATTGGCTTTAAGTACACAACCTGTAACTGAATTATCTGTCAGAACAGAACCTATGTGTCTACAGCAGGTGATTTGGCATGTGGATTCTTCAGATTTTTAGAAAATAGGTAAAATTGTGATCAAAAGTTTAAAATGTCTAAAATTCTGGTATAGTTTGCAATAGTATATCTATTAAATCATTTCAAAACTTCTTAACAAGGATGGAGAACATTGGCTGTGACCGAATTGGTTGAGGTTTAGATTACCAGGACCATTGAGCAGCCTCCTCGGGATCTACAAATTTAGGAATGAAGATATGCATCCCATGTTACAATCCTGTTATGGCCCGAGGTTTTGAAGTTGCAGTTACATATTGGGCTGGGCGATATGGCTGATAAGTACATAGCGATATAAGTATTTCATATGGGTCCATCGATACACATTGAATTCTTTTTTTATATTATTTTATTTATTATCGTTTTTATTTTCCAATATTTTCACTGCCCTGTTAAAAAAACATTTAATGTAGTTTTCCTCCCGGGAGCTTTTTGTTACGGTCAATTAATTTTGTTATTACATTATTTTGTCATATCATTCATCAATATTTTAGTTTTTTTTTTTTTTTCAAATAGAATTAAGACCTTTTTCTGTGCAGATTCCTCTGGGGATTAAGTATTTAATGGGTTCTCAATTTTCTCTTGGACTCTGATGCAACCCAGTCTCCTCCCTTGGACAAAAAATATGGGCTGAATCTTCCTTGGAATAACGACACAGATTCTGACGAATCATTGTCAAATCCTGCCCCTGAACTTTGCGCCTCAGACCCAGACCATATTACTATCCCAAGGCTCAGGAGGACCAAAAGTATACAGGTAAACAACCCATATAGATTTCAGGGAATCTTACAAGCAAATTGCATATATTTTATTGGTCTCCTGCCTTCTATCCTTTATATTTCGTTGTTGTTGTTTTTTAGATTAAAAAAACAGGCTGACTTTGGAATGGATAAGCATTATTACTCCAACTCAGATGACAGTGGAGATGAATATATTCCGGATACAAGTGAGGCCTCTGATTCAGACGGAAGTGAATCTTTGAAAATTGTGGACCCTCTCTTGAAGTCTAAGAATGCCTTCAGAGATTTTTCTCCCACACCACGAATCTCAAAAGCCACCTCAACGCAGGTTGTTAATCAAGGGCGTTCACCCGTTCGGAGGAGTAGCAGCACTGGTGTGATTCTTGAATTCTATGGCTCTTCAAATATTTGTGCAGTTTAACACAAATCATCCAAAATAGAATTCAAGCACATCTGTGACAGAAATTCAAATTCAGAAGTCAAAGAGAGAGAACAAAAAAAAAAATCTAATGCTGCGCTTCTTCCGAAGACATATACTGTAAACATTAAATGTATGTTAGGACAATCTTGAAAAAAGTATTAGAACACCCTTTACTTTTATTTCTTGTTAATTTTATTAACCAAAATATGTCCATTTTTATTACAGATTAATGAATACAAAATTAAAACTCTAATCAGCTACTTTTTAATCGTTATATTTGTATAAACAAATGTTATACATCTGTGTGTTAACTTATACAAGAAATGACGGAAAAGCAAGGGTGGTTTAGTATTTTTTTATCGTATATAGTCTGTATAATATCTTTAACCTATGCTGATGCTGTTTAATACTGATTTAAATAATAATAATAATGTCATAATCTGTTGGTTTTACATGAACAAAACCTTTCAAGCACTTTTTAAAATTCTAAATACTACCTCTTGTCAGTAAGTTGGTTCACAGCACTGCCTTGGAGTGAAAGTGTGTAGTGCTGAGACAGTCGGTATGTGCTGAGTCGTCTGACGTTTGTGTGACTGGTACCCAGGAAGGTAGCAAAACCAGGCAGTGTGTATGTCGTACCCAGGAAGGCAGAGAAACCAAGCAATATGTATGTGGTACCCACGAAGGCAGAGAAACTAAGCAGTGTGTATGTGGTACCCGGGAAGGTAGCAAAACCAGGGAGTGTGCATAGATACAGACCCCAAAAGTGATTAAAACCAAATAAAGTCCCCAGAAGATCATCTGTAGTCAGGTGAAGGACCCTGTACTTTGTTCAACTCATTTACTCCCTTAGACGTACAAAGACGTCTTTTAATGCAATGGCGCCCTCTACCAAAGACGTATAAGTACGTTTCCTGTCTTTTTTACGTCATAGTGTACATAAGGGTCTGATGCAACCTCTGACTGAGAATCAGCCTTGTCCGCATTGTGAATCATGTAAAAATCACCCAGCAGGGGGCAGAGGTGCAAAAGATCCGCCTTGAATCTGCGCCAGAGGTACAAATGGGGGGCGGGATCCTGGGGTAGACTTATAAGTGTGGAGAGCAGCGTGGGTAGCAGCAGCATCGGCAGCACTAGCAGCAGTCGCATTAGTAGCGTTAGCAATGAAATCCTCCAAGCAAATGACGATCGAGGAATGCGTTTTTGTAAAAAAAAGCTTCCTAAAAGCATCAAGGCGATGGAGACGCTTTGGTTGAGAGGATGACGCTTCGTCGTCGTCACAACAAACAGGCGTCTAAAGAGGGTGCGCGTGCCTTGCGGCCTGCATCGCCTGCCTTCGGACAATAGCCAAAGCAGCTGAGAGTCCTCACCAGATCCCCCCGAACGAGGAGGTAAGCGCTCGCAAGTTACCATTGAACATGTGGTTTTACCCCTCATGCTTTTATTGTACATATCATGCATCTTGCGGGCAGAAAATGTCGCATAAATGTGCAGTTAGACGCGAGCGTATCTCCTCCCCGACGAGGAAACAACAATACTGAATGGTGTGGTAATCATGCATACTTTCTAAAATTCACAGATTGTGCATCCCGCGGCAAGAAAGTTCCTCCTCGTCTTGTTGGTGTAAAGAAAGGTAAATTATAATATGAAACTTCACACGCCAGCAATAAAATGCAGCAATAAATATATATTTCCAATTGTTTATATTTCTGTAATTTACAGGTTGTGCATCAGGAAGCAGTGGTTCCGGATGGCGTCACACTGGATGGCAACCGAGGAAAATCGACTTTACAGCAACCCCTGGACCACTGAATGCCGCTGCCCATTTGGAGTCTGAGGAGCCAGCTGATTTCCTGCAGCTGTTTCTCACGGATGAGCTTCTGCAGCACATCGCGGATGCCAGCAATCACTTCCCAGACAATTATTTTCACACAAACCCCAGTGGACAAACACAAGCTCGCCTATTTTCCACGGACCAGCAAAGCCAGACCACAACGAAAGTGTCGGGTCTGTTTGCGCAAAGGCAAACGGAGTGAAACAAGAATGTGGTGTGAACTATGTTGTGTGCCCTTGCATCAAGGCAACTGTTTTATTTTATATCACACAAAAAAAAAGTATGTATGACACTGATGTATTTCATTTTTGTACATAGTTCAACAGTTCAGTCGTTTAGTGTTATGTGCAAATAAATTTATTTTATCAAAAACATATTTTTTGTGCTTTTTTTTGTTATTTTATAGAAGGCATGCATTATTTAGATGTTAGAGGTGTCATAAAAGCCATAAATAATAGTGTCAAAGTTCAAATTATGGTCAAAATGCATCAGTTTACAAAAAGCTCATTTTCTCAGTTTTTTCCCCAGGGATTGGAGTTTTCATGAAATTTAGCTATTTTCAAATGCCGATTGTTCAAGAATGGAAAAAGATAGGAACAAACATTTTTTTTCTGTTGAAAGAAGAGAGTCTCATCTTTCTTCGGGTGTGCTCCATGTCTATATAGCATTAGAATACAATATTCTGTGGGCCTTGCAATATTAGTCAAAACCCAGGAAAACTCTGGGATTGAGTGGGTTGCTCCAGTGAAAATGGCTGGTATTTAATGAGTTAAGACTGGTTAGGACATCCGGCTCGCAGTCCCAAGGTGCAGGGTTCGATCCCGGGACCCAGCTTTCCTGTGTGGAGGTTGCATTTGTGAGTGAGTTTGAGCGCAGATGGTTGTTCGTCTTTGCGTGTCCTGCGATTGGCTGGCAACCACTTCAGGGTGTGCCCCGCCTACTGCCCGTTGACAGCTGGGTAGGCTCCAGCACGCTATCCTTGTGAGAATAAGCGGATTGGATATTACATGTATGTGTTTATGCCCTAGGCCAGGCGAGGGCAAACTACGGCCCGGGGGCCACATGCGGCCCGTTAAAAGTTTTAATCCGGGCCGCCGAACTTGAAAAAAATTTAATGAATAAACCTTGTTAATGTTTTATTTTCTAAACACTGTGGTTTTCAAAGACAAATATTATTGTTGGAATGCTTTTATTCACTTTCATATAAAATTAAATGTATTTTTTTTCTCAGATGAGGTGAGGTTTCCAAAACACTCCATCCATCTGCTCCTGGTCCGGCCCCTCTGTCATATTTTAGAACCCATTGTGGTCCTCCAATCAAAAAGTTTGCCCGCCCCTGCCCTAGGCTTTGTGTCTTTGCTTGGTTGACTGTGTAATGAGTGTATGAATGCATTTCTTTCTACCAGACACCTTGGACTTCCCATGGCAGATTAATAATCTATTTTATCTATCCATCAGGGTCACGAATGTCATTTGATGAGTAGAGAATTTAGAGTCTCCAATTAACCTAATATACATGGATTTGCGCATGGAAACCTGAGAAAAAGCCCTTAGTCCTACTTTTCCATCTGAACCACTTTATCCTCACGAGGGTCACAGCCGTGACATCCCAGCTGACTTCAGAAAGTAAGTGGGCGACGACTCATGATCTCTTGGTTGAATAATATTGTTAGGGGCTCAAAATGGCCCTCTACAATAAAATGGCAGAAGAATATTACATACTCTCTGGCAGAAGAATATTGCGTTTTTTTGTTTTGTCCAATTAACTTAAATAAAACTTGGGAAAATTTAATGATTACATGTAAACCAGCTGGTCTTCCCCATACCAAGCCCTGGCTAAAACTGACTGAAAAATGCATGATGTGTGCCTTTTAAACTCCTCGGCCCATCCACTATGCCAGGGATGGGCAAACTTTTTGATTGGGAGGGGGGGGGGGGGGCACAATGAGTCCTAAAATACATTTAATTTTAAACGAAAGTGAACAAAAGCATTACAACAATATATATGTCTTTGAAAAACCACAGTATTTAGAAAATAAACCATTAACAAGGCTTATTCATTTAATTTTTTTCAAGTTTGGGGGGCTGGATTGAAACGTTTAACGGGCCACAAGTGGCCCCCGGGCCGAGTTTGCCCAAGTGCCCTAAGACAATTGATTCTAAAAAATAACAGTTTTCTTCATCAAAACAACATTTTATGATCAACATAAATGTTAGTGAGTACATAAAGGTATACTCATTCGATCTATCATAACCCCATGCACTTAGACTGTACAAAAAAAAGAAAATTTTTATTTTAAAACCTAGTATTTCGCCATGACGTCACACGCTAGCGTCAAGTGCTTGGCGCTAAAAACCCGGAAGTAACAGCGGCGCTCGGTTTGAAAGTGGAGAGTTGTGCATGGTAGGCGAGTTCGGGAGAAATGTTTGTTGAACACGAGGACTGTGGCGTAGAAGATGGTTTAACAGCGATCTAGTGCGCACCCAACCGTGATGGCTGACCAACGAAATAAATGTGGACCGACGGAGTGGACTGACAGGACGTGGAAAACAGGTGTGTGGCATGTGTGCGTGTGCACGAATGTGGTAGCGCGTTCACTATGGTGGCAGCGATCGCAAAGCAGCAGCACCACTCCTTGACAACAGTATTGTACTTTCTCTGATGTTTTGGGTTTGCTCTGCTTTGGGGTTTGTAGTTCTGGCCACGCAAAAGTAACAAAGCAAGTTCTTGGATGTCTGCTTTTTTCTTGAACTGTTAATTGGTTAACATCGTGGCTCTTATTTTTATCTAATGTATGGAGTTTGGTGGCTATCTATATGCACAACTATATTAGTTGCACTTGAAATTGCATACAGAAAATTAGTATAAATAGGTTACGCTATAAAGTATAACAATATTAACAATCGTTATTGTTGTTACTGTTTATTTATTTTATTTTGCAATAACTGTGCTCCAAGCTTAGCTGTTGTGCCAGCTGCCAAGTAAAAATATGTAATCTCACTCAATAATAGGAATAAATACTTAACTAACATCTCAATTTTTCGGGTTGGGCTGTGGGGGAGGGGAGGGTGGCTGCCTGACATAAAGCAGACTGTCCTGCACATGCGCAGACCAGCCGAGTGTGTGAAGTGTGCGTAAGTGCAGTACCGGGACCGACCACTAGACAGCGATCCTGAGTAATTTTTCCGCACACACATTTCTAGCACACTCGTCTTGTTTTTGTGACCTTCCTGGGAAGCCCTGAAACTTTGACAGGACCTCCCCCTGAGCTTCTTATCACTGAATTCAATGCTCTTTTTTGTGGGGCCCAGATTTTTGGTCCCCACAAAAATTTTGGTCCCCTACAGTGGGTGTGCTGTCCGATGTTGGTCCCCAACATGTAGCTTATACAAACACACACACACACCCCTACTTGTTTTTGTGACATTGTTGGGCCACCTGAGCAAAACTCACATTGTGGGAACCACCCTTTCTAGTGGTTGTACAGCTCTGAAAAAAATCAGGCAGTGTCCAGGAATTTAGTTAAACACAAAAACCACTTCAAATTACCAATTAATGACCTGGAGGTCAAATGAGTGACTCAAGTGCATGTAATTCAGTCACTGTAGCCCAAAGATTCTCTGGGCCAGTGGATGAACCATTATTCGTCTTGGACAGCATTGAAGCAGGCCGTAGCCTGGTTTCTAAAGCTGAAAGACTTACTGACAGAGTAAAGGAAAATAGAAAGGAGTTAATCACATTAGGTGAAGAAGGCAAGATGAATTTATTCAAGAGAACTGTCAAAGGAAAGTATTTGACCTGCGACGACTTGGATAAAGCAGAAAGAGAACTTGTGAAATACTGTCAAAGGCGAAGTTTCAAAAAAGATTTAGCCATATTTGAAAAACAAAAAAGGGTGAAGAAAAGTAGCCCACTTTACAAGTTCAATATAGTACTTCAAGATGGTGTCATGAGGGTTGGTGGACAGTTGAGCCACGCAGCCATGCCTGAAACAGCAAAACAGCAAGCCATCTTGCCAAGGATTCACATAACACAAAGCTAGTCCTGAGATACATTCATGAGATTACAGCTCACGCTGGAAGGAACCACATGATGGCTAATCTGCATCAACAGTTTTGGATACCTCGAGCTGCTAGAGTCATCAGAAGAGTGCTACCTGACGATCCGCCTTTCAAGAGAATTGGCGTTGATTATTTTGGTCCATTCTAAGTAAGTAGGGTTAGAGGACAAGTAAAGAGATACGGCGTGATTTTTACATGTCTCGCTGTACGAGCCGTACATCTGGAAATTGCATCTTCACGTGACACAGATGCTTGTCTCAACGCAATCCGAAGATTTCTTGTCAGAAGAGGACAAGTGAGAGAGATGTATTCTGATAACGGAACCAACTTTAGATCAGCTGACAGTGAAATGAAGAAATCAATCAAAGAATGGAACACTAAGTAAATCGAGAAACACTTGCTGCAAAAAGGTATTCAGTGGCATAGCAATCCCCCAGCAGGTTCCCACCACGGAGGAAGCTGTGAGCGACTTATTTGGTCTGTGAGAAAAATCCTGAATGTCACTGTAAAAGAACAAATTTCGGGTGAAGAAAGTCAATATACCTTGCTTGGTGAGGCTGAAGCAGTTATAAACAGCAGGCCTATCACAAGGACATCTTCCGACCTCAACGACTTGGAAGCACTCACACCCAACACTCTGTTGTGGCTGAAGGTCAAACCTGAGTTACCTCCTGGAGTCTTCTGTAAAGACGACCAATACGCCCCAATACGTACCTCTGGGAATGAGCTGGTCAGCTCTTTAAAGAATATTATGTAAGTTGAAATACATTAATCCATTTTTCTTTTTTGGACCATCTTTAACTGTGTAGTGTGTAATGTCTAAAATACAAAATGATCTGATTTTAGGGTGCAGTTGACGACTGTGGCACAGGTCCTCGCTCTACAAGTGCTAATAGTCTTCGGCAAAGAGAAAAATCTGCCATAAGGTACAGAAAACATTGGCATCAGAGTAAATGGATGCATGTTTTTGCAATGTGCGAGGAAACTGGCGAACTCAGAGAAAACTACGCAGGCTTGGGAGAACATGCAAACTCTACACAGGAAGGCCGGAGCCGGAATCGATCCCACAACCTCTGCATTGTGAGACCATCGTGCTCACAAGTCGCCCACCGTGGCGGCCGTCCATTATGAATGCCATCCCACCATCCATTATCTGTACGGCTTCTCCTCACAAGGGTTGCGGGGGGTGCTGGAGCCTATCCCAGCTATCTTGGGGCAGTAGGTGGGGTACACCCTAAACTGGTTGCCAGCCAATCGCAGGTCACACAAAGACAAACAACCATCCGCGCTCACACTCACACCAATTTAGGGTGTCCAAACAACCTGCCATGCATGTGTTTGGAATGTGGGAGGAAACCGGAGAACCCACGCAGGCGTGTGGGAAACATGCAAACTCCAAACAGGAAAGCCGGAATCAATCCCGCGACCTCTGCATTGTGAGACCATCGTGCTAACAAGTCGCCCACCATGCATCCCTGCTAAATAAATGATTAATTTTTACATTTTAGTATTTGTAAGCGATCTTGTGTTCATGACAGCATTTTCAACAGTGTGGGTGTTTGTATGAAAGCATTTCACTCGTGTATGGGCATGAGCATGTTTCAGTTGTATTTATGAATAACAATAATTTCACAATTGTGCCTGAGCGCCTTTCACTGGTGTGTATGAGAATGTTTCACCTATGTGTATGAGCGCATTTGACGAGTGTATGAGCAACAACTATTTCACTAGTGTGTATGAGAGCGTTTCACTCGTATGTATGATAGCGTTTCATAAGTATGCATGAGCAACAACAATTTCACTGGTGTGTAAGAGTGCATTTCAGAAGTGTGAAGCGATTCCTGACTTTTGTCCCCAACGGCACCTCATACTCCCCATCTCCCGCTCACTTCTCCTGACCCCATGAGCCATCCCCGTTGCTACTACATGGAGATTTGATGTGTTTTTTTGTTTTTTTTGTTATTAGCTTCTTCAACATCTCTTCTGATTCTCATCTCTTCTCTGGCGCTCGTCTCCGCCTGTCTGATTTGAAGTCGACCTCAGAATTTGCACTATTTTGACATGACTTCTGTGGTAATCACTACTGACATATTGTGTCATTTGCTCAATAATACATTAAAATTATAATAAATAATAAAAATGGGTCCGGTGCCGAGCTCTGGCTTCATATCTTTAAAAGTGGTCTTCTCAAATCTGTTACTAATGGCCTCTAAATCGGTTGTGGTAGAGAAGGGGCAAATTAGACCTTATGGCATCTTAATTTGGTCAAGTCTTGTACCCATTTTCAAGGCCAGCGACTATTGCTTTAGCTATATACAAGAAAAGGATTACTCTGAATATACACAACAACAAATCCCAGATGTCCATCCCAAATGTTGTTTCAAAATAATCCAGTTCAGATGATAAACAAATGTATTGGTATGTTGAGGTCATTATTTCAAATCAAAATATACACTTCTTTTTCAGACAATGGGGAGGATCGAAGAAGTGGAAAAGTTGCAGGAGTAACTTCAAAACAATGCAAAGAGACAGAATCTGGAAGAATGTCAAGTTTGTCCATGTTTATATTTCTGGAATTTAGTGGGCGTGCATCTCGAAATGTTTGGGGATGGTTCGGGCTGCCAGACAAGACTTTCACTGCGAGCGCTGGACCACTGGATGCTGCGGCAAACAGCGGACTTCTTGCAGCTATTTATTACCAACAAGCTACTCCTGCACATCAATGATGCGGATGGCACAGACTGCTTTGCAGACAATTATTTTGAGGCAAAACCAAGAGGTCTGTAAGCACTCTGAAAACAAAGTAAAATATTTGACACCCACGGCAAAGAAAGCCATGCTACAGCATAAACCGAAAATTTACCGTTACCGAAATTTATTACAATGACCGAAATCATTTTGCCCATGTCGGAAAATTCGATGAATAAAAAAAGAAAAGCCTTTTGTCTGCGGCAATGTTCATGCCCCTTTAAGACCGCTACAGCGCCTCTAGTCATGTGACTCCACCCGTCTGTCGCTCTCGTTGCTGGCGATTCAAATCCAGAAGCTTTCTCACCACCCACAACACAACCATGCTGTGCTGAAAGTTCAAAGTGAGAAGCAAGGTTCGACAAGTGACAACAGCCCATGAACGGAGGCGACACCATACGAGAGAACGTCTCAGAGGTGGACGCGATAGCTTAGCACATAGCTAAAGATAAAGCTCCTCTAGTTACGTGGCGCGCACAGGATTTAAACGCTTCATGAAAGCCGTATTTCCCGATATGGACTACATCGGGCCGGGAGCTTAGACATGTCAAGCATTTTGCATCTACATCCGACTTGTGGTCGGGTCGCAACATGGATCCCTGATTGAGCCTAACTGTGCATTCCATAGATGACAAGTGGCGACTGCGCAGCAGAGTACTCGAGACGGCACATTTTCCCCGATAATACCCACTTGTTTATTTGGCTTGCATTGACATTTTCTTTCATTTTATTTCGCGTTTTTTTATTTGCCATTATTTACATCATGAGAGCATCTTGGCGCAATCTATTTGCAGAAAAAGATTTCGCAAGAGGTACCCTTTTTCTTTGTGACATTGTTCAAGTCATGCAAAGCAAGCTCAGGGTTCGCGGTTAACCGCTTCCCGATTGCCCGGGGCAAGTGAAATTTGGCCACGGGCAAGGTAAAATTATGGGCAACTTGCCCGACCGGGCAAGCATTTTTTAAAGCAGCCAAATATCTTTAATTTTGACGAAAACGGTGGTGTGATCTGTTTGTGTGCACTGTATGGTGATGGTTTAACCCAGACAACCCCTTATGTTTTGGTATGGTCCATTGGCCTTATCGGGGGTAATGGGCGGGCGCTACGGGGATCAGTTAGTTCAGTGAATGTCGAGTTAAAGTGGACGTCAATAAATCCCGCAGTATTGGAACTCGCTGTCGTAGCATCCTCATTTGAAGTTTGAAAAACACAACAAAAACCTACGATATTTTGGCCGAAAATTGACAGCCGGAAGTTTTCTTACCTTCTGCGCATGTTTACGAGTGGCGACGAGTTCGTTCAAATCCGAACATTTCGGATTCCTCTGACATGACTAAAATAGCTCGAATATTTTTAAGTAGACAATTCAGTTGTGAGTAAGGAAGGGAGTAATATTTGATTATTGGCTGTTAATTCATTAGCTTCATGATGTGACCTGACATAGTGTCAGTGACTGTGTTCTGTTTATGCTATGAAACTTATGGAGGCAGCACCACAGGCACTGGTCTTAAAGGAATACACAAATTTGCCACACTCATAATTTACTCATGTGATTCCTCAATTAATACGCTCTCCTGGACTTAAAATTGATCATCTGGATTGCTGTAATATCATTTTCCCAATTTAACATGCAGATTTGTTAATTATTAAAACTACAATTAACATTTTCAATAACTGCACAGGATGATACATTTGCTCTTGTGAGTAGGGTTTCATGGTTGATGATGAAAACAAGATTAATTTATGCTTATCAGATTATATGTTTATTTACATTTGTGGCGCACATTTTACAACCATAAACATTTTATTCTTAGAGAAAAAAAATTGTCACTTGCCCAAGTCGGGCAAGTAATTTGGCCACTCGGGCAAGGCAAATTTTAGTGGCACTTGCCCTATGGGCAAGCAGTTTTTAAAGTTAACCGCGAACCCTGCAAGCTATTTGGAATGTTCATACAAATGATTTTTGTACTTTTATTTTTCATTGAAAGTAAAGTGTACCAGTTGGTCAATAAAAAAAACAGTCAATATGCAATTCCTGCATTTATTTTGATTTTAGTCCACGTGGGAATTTATTGTGCATTTATCGTTATTGAGGTAAAATTGCTCGATTTCTCGCGATATTGATTTGAGGTCATATCGCCCAGCCCTTCTACAGCATGTATACAGTGTGAGACGTGTTGTGTTCACTTGCTCCAAGGCAATTGTTTTTAAGTGTATACCACATACCCAACGAATTGTGTAATTTGTATGGCGGGGTGTACACATGCGTTGCAAAAACACATGCACACACTGTCACTCACGCACTTCCGTATATAGTTTATTTCAGCACCTTTTGTCATGCTGTTTTTATTTTATAGAAGGAAAGCATTATTTTGATGTCTGAGCTGTCACGAAAGAAAAAATAGAACTGTTGAAGTCAAGTCAAGCTTGTGCTTGAAATGTTTGTTCTTAGTTTCTCAGTTTTTCGTGAGCAATGGGAATTCAGTTATATTCAAACGCTGTCAGGTAAAGGCTCCATATTTTTATAGCATTATAGCACACTATTCTGTGGGCGCTAGAATTGAAGGGTTTGCGTTAGTAAAAATAGGTGGGATTAAATGAGCTGAAGTGTATCTCTTGAGTGCTCCTTAAATATTTGCCTGTGTTGGTATATTTTATTTTGGTCGTGTCATGTTTATTCTTACGCTGAAAGAGACATGAGGTGTTCGAAAAAAATAAATGATTTTTTTTTTCCCGGTCAAAACTACCAATGGTGTCTGTTTTTTTTCCCTCCGTGAAATGTACGAGTTATCACTTTGACGCACATGATGTCACGTGGCTGGAGGACTGGAAACTTGCACGAACAACATTTACGTTGAAATGTAACAATGACACATATATCGACATCTAACAAACATGCATGGGCATCTAACATTGACACTTACATTGACGTCTATAACATAAACCATTACAATCACATCTAACAAACACGGACATCTAACAGACACATCGACATCCATCATAAACATTTACATAGACATCGACATCTAACCAACCTCTACATAGACATCTTACACACATCGACATCTAACAAACATTTACATAGACATCTAACATAAACACATCTAATATAGACACATAGATTGACATCTAACATCGACACATTGAGATCTAACATAGACATACATTGACATCTAACATAAGACTGTTACATCGACAACTAACATCGACACAAGGCTTTGTCAAATGACACGTCATGACGACATATACAGAGACACAAGGCACAACAGCATATTTTTGGTACAAATTGAACCCGATATGTTAGCTACCTCGTTCGACTTAAAGGGTTAGCGAACTTGTTATGGTGGTTGAGGCGTGGTGGCTACCCAGCTCGTGTAGTGTATATTAAACTTAAGTTAATAATTTATGACCAGTAAACACGGATGTTGTAACGCAAAACAATGTTCAAATGTTAGTTTTTTTTCAACACATTTCATGAGAAAAAGCTCTACTTGTCTGTGAGAAATGTATGTTGTAGACCCATTATATAACACAATATTACACAATTTTACATTGGAATTTCATTTAATAAAACATTGACAATTATCTTTACAAACACTGTGTATGATTCATCTTTTCATTTGTTGTTCAATGAGCAAAACAGTGGCGATCAAAACAGTGCAAATTAAATGACATTTTATAGGTATCTGGTTGCAATACAGTGAACCCTCGCTACTTCGCGGTTCACCTTTCGCGGGTTCAGTGCTTCGCGGGTCTAAAAAATATTCGGGGGCATTGTAGTTTCGCCGAGCGGCACGACGGGGCGCTGGAGTGGTTAGACGGCCGGCGTCCGCCGAAGAAGAACGTGGGCGAAGAGGAGAGTGGACAAAGAAGAGCACGTTCCCCCGGGCACGATTTGGGGCGACGTTTCGCGCGGTTCGGACCGTACCAGAGCTCCGGCCAGCGTGCGTGGCAGTTAAGCCGAAGAGGAACAACTTCCGCCCGGGCACTAGCGGGGCGACATTTCGCTCCGTTCGGGACCGTGCGAGAGCTCCGGAGGAGACCGGCCGGCGTGCGTGGTTGTTAAGCCGAAGAGGAACACCTTCCGCCCGGGCATGAGCGGAGCGCGAGGCTGTCAGTTATGAATGAATAAATGAATAAATAAATGAAGAATGCCAGGGCACACCGGACGGCGTACCAGCAGGTAAAAGTCGAAGTAATTAAATAAATACAAAAAGAAGTAATTGAATAAATACAAAAATAATGGCTGGGGAATAAAAAAATGTTTTAATAATTTTTTTTTTTTGTTATAACATGAATTTCACCCTCTCTCTCTCTACCCGTATATATATATATATATATATATATATATTATTATTTTATTTATTTATTTTTTTAAGCATTTTTGAAGGTGCGCCGCTACTTCGCACTTTTTTTTTAAAGCATTTTTGAAGGTGCGCCGCTACTTCGCACTTTTTTTTTTTTAAGCATTTTTGAAGGTGCGCCGCTACTTCGCGGATTTTCAGTTTTCGCGGGTGGTCTCGGTCCCCATTAACCGCGATAACCGAGGGTTCACTGTAGTAAGTTACATTCTAATTTACATTGACAGGTAATGGAAATGACTACTGGTAACCTCAATTGAACTGTATTTCAGTCAGAATGCCTCAAACATCATAAAAAAATAAAACGTTGAGTATTATTTCTCCTTCAAAATGTCAGAAGAAATACTCTATAATGGCCTGACGACATTAACATAGCTTATAGTATATAGCAGGGGTGGGAAAACTTTTTTATTGGCGGGCCACAATGGGTTCTAAAATTTGACAGAGGGGCTGGACCAGGAGCAGATGGATGGAGTGTTTTGGTAACCTCATCTCATCTGAGAAAAAAAATACATTTAATTTTAAATGAAAGTGAACAAAAGCTTGTCTTTGAAAAACCACACTATTTTGAAAATAAAACATTAACAAGGTTTTTTTTTTTTTTTTTCAAATTCGGCGGGCCGGATTAAAACGTTTAACGGGCCGCATGTGGCCCCCGGGCCGTAGTTTTCTCACGCCGGTATATAGCATAGCGGCATAGGTTCCCTCGTCAACATCAAGTGAGTTACCCTCTTACCAAGACCAAAATACGGGGCTCTCCATCTCCCGGTCACTTCTCCAGACCCCAACAGTCACCCTCGTTGCGAGAACTTGGAGATTCGATGTTTATTTTTTTTCCGCTTCTTCAACTTCGTGTCTGATTCTTTTCTCTTCTCTGGCTCCAGGATTCCGCTGTCAATCAGATGACGATTGAGGCGGGACTTCCGGTTCAAAGTCACCCTCAGAGTTTGCAACCATTTGAGATGGCTTCTGTGGTAATAACAACTGTCATAGGTGCAATTTGCTCTATAAAGCATTAAAAAAAAAAAATAATAATAAATTACAAAAAATAGTCAAGTACAGCACTCGTCTCATAAACTAGGTAAGAATTTAGCGTTACTAACGTTGCTACACTATAAAGAGTGTTTTACTGACTAGCTAAACCCAGTTTGCTTAAACTGATCGTACACTGGACGAAATCTTACCGTTGTCTTTTTACAAATGGTTTTATGAAATTGTTGCAGAAATTGTTTTGCTGTGACGGAGGGCAAGTTTTATAAGGTTCGTTCATCGGGAAGGTTTTATATTAGACGAGGATGGTCTTGTTCTTCGGATTTTTTTTTTATTTATAAAAGGCCGAGCATTTGTATTTGCGCTCAGACTGTGTTGCACAGTGCACACGAACCAAAAGCTCTAAAGAAAACACAATACCCGATCCAAACGGAGGGACGTGTTATCTTTATCTTCCACACCGCCTATCTTGTACTGGCTTGCGGGGAGGTGCTGCCGCCTATCCCGTCTGACTTTGGGCGAAATGCGGGAGGGACGACCTGAACAGAGAAATACAAAAAGAAGCAGTACAGCGTCAGTGTAACTCCTTACGGGATAATATCCTCGTCGCATAAACAAGGTAAGAATTTCACGGTATGCATTTTGGTGAACTATAAAGCGTGCTTTACTGACTGGAGCGACGTCGAGTTAGCCTAAATGTATCGTGCATTGGACTAAATCTAGCAAGTTAGAATTATACGATTTGTTCTTCGGGAAGGTTTTATATTAGAGGAGGAATTAAGATCTTGCCCTTCGGACATTTTTTGTGATAAAAGGCCGAGCATTTGCATTTGCGCACAGTATTAGTCCACGAAACAAGAAATACCCATGTACAAATAACTTGCAATTATAATAGTTGGAGCTGTAACAAAGTGTTTTTCATACGGTGTTGTATAAATTAGCAGGAAATTAGAACACAAATTAAAACACGTACAGTAGATACAAGAAGAACAACGACAGTCACATGTTGAGTCGAAAGCTAAAGAATAAAAATGTGTCTTCAAAACGTTTTAAAAGTGGACAGAGAGGGGGCTTGCCTAACATTCAATGGAGAGTCAGGGAATGGACTCCGAGTGCAAGTTTCAGGCCATCTATCTCAAGAAAGAGCTTCTGATGCACCTCAAACGGGTACTGCAAATTTAGTAAGTTCAGCGCATAGTTAATTCCCATGAGCAGGAGACTGGCAACATTTCCACAACCTCATTTTCTTAAGCAACAATGGAAACAGAGGCATGGGATGTGTCTTCTTGTCCCTCACTTGCTTGGAAGACATAGAGTACGTGTGTCAAACTCAAGGCCCGGGGCCAGATCTGGCCCACAACCTAATTTTATGTTGCCCGCAAAGGGCAAATCATCTGCATCAACTTCCTGTTTCTAGCATATTTTCTTCACAACAACACTGAGATATGAGATATTGCCAATTATTTGTTACCAATCCTCCCCTTTTAAAATAAATTGAAAAATTGTTGAACAATTACTTACTAGCTTCTGATTTCAAAACTGGCTTTCCAATCAATTTATATGGGTTCACAGTCCCTCTGAGGGAAACCACAACTACGATGTGGCCCGTCCATAAAAATGAGTTTGACACCCCTGACATAGACCTTCAGTATTTGCTTGGCCTGGTCCTCTTTTGCTTGTTCTCTGCTGACTTCCTGAAAGAGCATATACATCCATGGTTAGGTGCATAATGTCCCAAATTTGTGTTTGCTTTTTATAGTTCTGAATATCGCTGTCTTCAGGCAGTATCCAAGAAGCTCCAGAATCTTCACCTTGCAGGAGACTTCCAATGGCACGTTTTTGCAATCATTAACACTGCATCATCCAAAGAGAGCAAACCATTTTCAACATTTGAGATTGGTCAGTAATATTTACAAGTAACACCCACTCGTGTGGATTGACCAATAGATTAGATCTAGAAAAACATGAAATTACTCAAATTATGACAACATGTTTCAGCCGGACACCAGTGATATGTGACAGTATTTGCAATCTGCATTACATGTTTATAACAGCATATATGAGAATCAAAAAATAAATAAAAAGGGCAATGAAAACGGAAATTAAAATAGAAACCTCAACCTCAAGGATAGGATTTTTGTAGAAATCTCAAAATCGAAACTTTGGACCTTCTGATTTATTTTGTCAATTACCCGAAAGTAACCTTTGCCAAATGCCAACCCTTTAGCCAGAGCAGGTCACATACTGGCAGCAATTAATTTATTTGAATATTGTGACAAATAAAAATGTTTGCTGCACAGTCTATGAGTTAATTGCAGCTTTAAAAACGTAATACTGTTGTAATTTACCTGGTAGTCCGTGATGAGTTCCTCTGCAGACTGTCCGAGGAATTTCATCAAGGAATGGATTATGCCCTCCCTTCCAGCTTCAACGTTTTGCTATTTAAAAAGACACAAGATGATTAAGTGTCTTAAATAAATAAAAGCTCACATATGCATTGCTTACATCCCAAAAAGTGCATCTCAACTTTAAATAAAAAAAATAGCAAGATATCCATAAGCTCTAACAGATCTTTTATTGTTTTATTCTGTTAATGCTTATGATGGACTTATCCAAAATAGTTTGATGCAAATTCTATTTGCAGTAATAAAACACAACCCTCTTACATGACTGAGTGAACTGAGCATAGGTCTTATTTCAGTGCCAGTAACTCGGCCTTTTTTTCCAAGTATCTCCTTCAATTCCAGGGTGTAAAGTTCCATCTTGGTTAGCCAGGTTCTCTCAAATTGAACATATGTAATTTGTTTGAACTCTTTCTTAATCTGAAACATTTTTCCCTCAATTAGAACATTTTCAAAATTAAGAAATCTAAATCACGATTTAAATTTTGATTAATCGTCCAGCACTAGAAGATACAGCAGCAGGTATTACTCCTCCTCTAAAATAATAAAGGCAGTACAATCATCACTTAATTTGACACAGAGTTTGGATTAATTGCTGGACTATGGTCTGATATTTGTCCCACTTGAAACTAAATCTGAATATTGGTTATTTGAATGTGAATATCTTAACTTTGATATTTGAATTGAAACCTGAATGTTTTGAATTGAACACTGAATTATTGAATTGAAAAACTGAATTCGAATTACATAAATTGTATATTTTTAATTTGATTCTGAATTTTTCGATCATAATGTTTTTGTTAAGAACTATATCCCAATAAACTTGAATGTAGGACTTTAAAATGCGTTTTTAATTCCTCAAAAAAAAGGTCTCCTCACCAAAAATTCAATACTGCATATGCTCAAATTCAGTTTACTAAGTAAAAATTCAAGACTCAGTGACAGACATACGGGAGCTTTAGGGTGCCTCAAGGATGTGCAATGGATTCCAATCACCTTCCACCTATCACATCAACCCCCCATCCTTCAGCAGATCCACTGGCTTCCAGTCAATCAACAAATCATTTTCAAAATTCTTCTATATATTTTCAAATCTATGGCTGGCGACCAGTTCAGGGTGTAGTGCGCCTTTCGCCCGTAGTCAGCTGGGATAGGCTCCAGCACCCTCCCGTGACCCTGTACCGGATAAGCGGAGTGGATAATGACATGACACATGACTTTCAAATCTCTTCACAACCTCGCCCCTCCCTACCTTTCAGACATCATCCATATTCCCACTCCATCCCGCGCTCTCCGGTCTTCATCCTCCTCACTCCACCCCTTGCCTGCCACCATGGGGGACAGAGCCTTCAGCGATTCGGTTCTCCAGCTCTGGAACTCTCTCCACCTGACCTCTGTAATTGCACCACCCTCCCTGTGTTTAAAACTAAACTCAAAACCAATCTGTTCCGCCTTAATTACTCTCTCCAATTCCAGATATGTCCCTCATCCACTTTATTGTATTTTATCCTGCTTGATTTACGTGTTGGTGTTTCTACCCGTATTTGTGTTTTTACTTTCGTATTTTACTCTGTACAGCGGCCTTGAGTGTCCTGAAAGATGCTTCCAAAAAAAAAAAATATATATATATATATATATATATATATAAACACACACACACACACACACACACACACACACACACACACACACATATGTGTTGTTTGTTTTTTTTTCATGGTGGAAAAAAATTTAATCTAAATAACTCTAATGAATTTGTCTTTTATCATGGTGGTCTGTAGGATGAATTGGATCAAGAGCCTGCCAAGTGCACCATGGTGGTGTTTGTTGTCCGGGAGGAAGAGGATCTTCAGCCACCACATTACATCGGGGCAGTTATTGTAGGTGTGAAGGTTCTTTGTCAGTTGCCATCTCTTGCACATAGATGTGTGATGCTGTTTGGCCTCATCTCTCCACTAAACCTGTCTTACCTAAGTAAGTTAAAACACGCTTTTGATGCACCACAAAAAAATACTCATGGAGATAGAACCAAACAAATTGACACGAATAGTGTGCGGTTTGAGTGTCAAACTAAATATTTGATAGCCCAAAAAAAAAACATTTCAGAATGTCCTTTTTAACCGTTTGTAGGTTGTATTCAGAGAAAAAAACTACAGCATTTTTCTAAAACAAAATTACATCAATTTAATGTCTTTATTCCAAAGTAACAAATATATATATATATATATATATATATATATATATATATATATATATGTGTATATATATGTGTATATATATATATATACACAGACCAGTTGTCCTTTCATTTTACCATGAAGAGTCCTGAGACCTCTATGGCCCTGGTTAGACGACCACCCACCGCTGTGTTGTTGGGAATAAATGTGCAACATTGTTCACCGAACATAGCACAAACACCACCTCTCTCATCCAACAATACATCAACAGTCATCCTGTTTCGGAATGCCATTAGAGATTGGTTGATAGCCGTTCATGCACAGTTTCAAACCCACTTTGCGTCCAATTACCTAATTTTTGCACGTTGTGATGATGCAGTTGACCTGTCTGCGTTCTTTGTTCTTCGTTCGAGGACTCAAATCCTGTTACTTGATCTGTTAATTTACACTTACTTACTTACTTACACTAAGGAGAACACCGATGGCTTCCATGTATGTTGAATCATTTTTTTTTTTTTTTTTGCCGTGATACTCTGCTTTCTCTTTTTTAACGTCACCGATGTCCTGTCATGACATTGGACAGTTCACACAGTTTATTAACAAACAATATAAAACATACCATTTACGATCAATCAATTACATTTTGTGAAATGGCACTCTCCAGAAACTACCAATAATCTATAAGCAGGGCCTAGTTATGAAAAACACATACAGATATGCACTAAGTCTCAAAACCTTTTACATTTTTGGGTGATTTATCAAATGATCTATCATATCCACACCACCACCAGATTTCCCCTCTTGATAGTGGATTGAAGTTTATTTCAACCACTATCAAAACCAGACACAGTGGTGGTGAAAAGATTCCTAACCGCTTAGCTCTGTCAGCAACATTAATGCTATTTAAATTTTCAAGAGCAACTATCATAGAAAACATGTTCATCTACATCAACTCTAGTCACAGGATACACGCTGACCCAATCCATACATGTATTATCAAGATAAGCATTAATATAATATCAATAATACAATTTCATTTGCTTATTTTGGATATCTCGTTGTCCAATTGCTATCTTTTCACGAAAGTACAGACTTTCTCCTGTAACTTTGTTCTGTGGACCAATAGTTGCCCACTTGAGTATTACTCATGGTTCCAACTCAAATCTATCAACATGTCGTCCAAGCTCCACAAATATGTCCCATCACTTTTTTTTTTTCAATTATCTGCTTGGTGTTTGCAAATCCATTTTGATTAGTAATTGGGATTCTTACTGTTGGTATTGTACTATAGTCACATCATAGTTTGTTTATGTAACTCTGGGTTGTTCCCACATATAACACAACAACAAAAATATCAGAATAAAATTGTATACATCCAACATAGAACAGCTGCTTTTAACCACTTCAGGGTCATTTTGTCTGAAATATCCCCTCTACTTAGTCTGGTGTCTTATGAAATAAGACCACCCTATCATCAGACTTCCGCTCATCTCCTTTGTAGGAGATTTCAACCAAAATGACCTTTTTACATGTGTCAAATGAACCAATGTTGACTCTTCTACTATATTTACAGCTGTGAGAGCTGTCAATAAAACTAAACATGGCATTCCCCCTTGGGTAATTACATATGTCTTATCTTCAAACGTCTTTCAAGCATCCAGTCTCCTGGCTCCACTAGTTTAGTGCCCTGCTAGGAGACAGAAAGATCCTCACCACTCTAAATTTGTGCCTGTCTTTGTTTTTCTAACACTTTTCACATGTAGTCAGCTAAAGTTGCTTCAGCATCTATTTCCCATTTGTTCTTAAATTTGAGGTATTCTATAAGGCCTTCCAAACAATGTTTTACAACGTCTCGGTCCTAAATACAATGAAATACAATACAGTGCAACTCTCTGTATATAACTCAAATTAACTCACATAAACACATTTACAGTAGATACCAGAAAAACAACAGAACAGCAACAGTCTCATGCTGAGTCAAAGGCCCGAATATTCATCTTCAAGCGAGGTTTAAAAGTGGACAGAGAGGCGACTCGCATAACATTCAATGGAAAGTCACAGTGCTTGTCGTTTTTACAAACAGTTTTACTAATTTCCATACACTGTGTCCACTGCCTCCCCGTTTCCTCAATGCATAGCCTTTTCACTTTTTTTTTTTTTGTTCATTCTTTTCACCAATCCAGAGCTTTGAGGGTGGTAAGCACAATTATCTTTCAAATCAACGTGAAACATTCCTATCTCTTTCACAAGTTAGTTAACAAAATGGGTACTATTATCACTGTTTATTATTTTCAGGAATACCATATCTCGGAATGATATCCTTACAAAGTACTTTTGCCACTGTCAATGCATCTGGATTTGTTGGTTAGAAAGAGTTCTAACCATTTCGAATTCACATCTATGATGACCAAACATTTATTTTATTTTTTTTCTTCACTTTGGTTTTTATCAAATAAGTCCATATGAATAATTTGAAATGGATATTGTGGTGTAGGAAAGCGTCCTCTGCGTGGAATTGTGTTTCGCACACGTTAAACATGCCCTACAAAAATGTTTCGAATAAGCATTAAAGCCGTAAGCCGTATAATAACGTAATATCTGATGCACCATTTCCCCTGTTGAGACATGTGTTATCCCATGACTCAATATAGCAGCCCATTTGTAAAGATTATTGTTTGGTCATACAGAGATCACGTAGCGATGTTACACCATTTTCCTCCAAAGCCTTTGTTTAACTTTGGGACTTCTATCACTAAAACGTGTATGTCCGCAACAGCTTCTTTAGCTGTATTGTCTGCAATGTGTATTCAAGGAAAACACTTATGCAATGTATGCGCTACACATTTTAAGACGACTATATGTGTAAATAGTAACACAATTTACTCTCTTTAGTTTACACGCTTTTGTTTAAGATACTAATTCTGTTGCATGAGCTGAGTAATTTGAGGAGTAACTGCTAAGTTCTTTTTCCCAGTGTCATTTGATACAACTACAGTATTTTATTTATTTATTTCTTTATTTATTTCCATCTACAAATAGCACTTCTCCGTTTTCTGAAGGCGAATCTTTTTGATGCCTTTACTTTTGGTTACTTTTTTCTACTAACTCATAACAATCTAGTTTTGTACCATCCTCCTGACATAATAATGACAGCCGGGTTTAATGTTGTACATCTCTCTATAATCAGATGTGGTTTTGATAACAATGTATTCATACACTATAAATGTCCCGCCGGTGACAAAAACGTCATGTTCATCAGCAAAAGCAATGCAGAAACCGCACGTGGTACTCTCAAAACCAGAGGATGGAACAAAACTATGGTTGCACTTGTTTCTGCAATTTCCAGATTGTGGGACTAATAAAAGACCATCTTTATCTTAATCTTATATCTACAGCAATAGATACTGCATTAACTGTTCTCATGCAGTGCTTCAATGCACATTCTACGTTGTCTAGTTTGGAATAGAAGTATGCGATTGGTTTCATCTTATCTCCATGTTTCTACACTAAAACTAAGGCCTTTTGCATCTGGACAAAGGGTCAGTGCCATACTTAATACGAACACTTGTTTCCTTTCACAAAAGCTGAATATGCTTTATCAGTCCAGTGTAAGGACAATGTCATTTAGAGGTTTTCCTCATTCATCATTTTACTCAGTGGCACAGTAATTTCTGCATAATTTGGAACTCAGACTTTACAATAATTTGTTAATCTTAAGCATGTTAATTTTATTTTTATTTCCTATTTTTCTAACTTTATGACTCATTTTACTTCAACCAGTTCTACCTCAAAGTGAACAAGTACACATCAATGTTATTTGTAGTCTCTAATTTCTTCTCTGCTTTAATTCCTTGGATGTTAAGATGGCGGCGCGCATGGACGCAGCGGCTAACAGCTCCCCCTCACAGTGCTCCTTATTACTTTTTATTAGTGTTTGCTTGCTCTTATTGGCATCAACTGAGGCACAACATCGATATACCCGCCAGGACATCGTGAACATTGGATATCGATGCGAAATAACCATCACAGAGGAATTTTGCTATGATCGCAAAATTCCGAACGAACTGGCGAGGCTGCCCGGCTCACCGTGGCTGGTCATCGGGACCGGGAGGCGGCGCAGGCGACGCAGAGAGAGGAAGCAGAAGCGAGGCTGCAGGTCCGGTGTCTTGCAACGGCTGCGACGGCAGCCCCATAGGCAACCACTACCGAGTCTGCACCTCACCAACGCCAGATCCGTGGTCCACAAAATCGACGACCTGGGATTACAAATCCTGGGAAACCGCTATGTGCGCGATAGCAGTGTGATCGTCGTCACGGAAACCTGGCTGCACGCAGACGTCCCCGACGCTAGCATCCAGCTGGCCGGGCGCTCGCTACATCGCGCGGATCGGACGAGGGACACCGGTAAGAGGAGGGGCGGGGGGCTCTGTGTTTACGTGCATGAGAACTGGTGCGGCGATAGCACGATCGTCGAGAAGCACTCTTCCCCCGACATCGAGTTCATGTCCGTTAAATGCCGGCCTTATTTTCTCCCGAGGGAGCTAACGGTAGTGATTCTCACAGCTGTTTACATCCCTCCCGACGCTAGCACTAGCACGGCGCTCTCGCTACTCGCGTGCGTCATCAATAAACATCAGCGGGCGCACCCTGATGGCGGTCACATTGTAGCGGGAGACTTTAATAAGGCCAATTTAAAGACTGTACTCCCAGAGTTTCACCAGCATGTCAAGTGCCCGACGAGGGGAGACAACACTCTCGACCATGTGTACTCGAACATCAAGCACGCATACAGAGCCCTCCCACTCGCCCCCCTCGGCCAGTCAGACCACCTGTCCTTGCAGCTCGCACCTGCGTACACCCCTCTCAGGCGCAGATTCAGGCCTACCACAAAGACTGTGAAAACCTGGCGTGACGACGCCATGAGTGAATTACAGGACTGCTTTCATGACACAAACTGGGACCTCTTTGATCATCAGGACCTTGATGTCTACACGCATTGTGTACTGGACTACATCAAGTTCTGCATGGAAACTGTGTCCCAACAAAAGACTATACGGACCTTCCCAAATGCGAAGCCCTGGATGTCCAGCAGGGTTCGCGCTCTCCTCAAGGCCCGTGACGCTGCCTTCAGGTCAGGCGACAAAGCCCAGTACAGGGTGGCTCGTGCTGACCTGAGCAAAGGCATCAAGCTAGCAAAGGCAACCTACAAGGGGAGGCTGGAGGCCCACCTTGCCAGTAACAGACCACGGGAGGTGTGGCAGGGTCTACGGAGCATCACCAACTTCCGTGGCAGCAGCACGACCTCTGCAGACCCGAGTGCATCGCTGGCAGAGGAGCTTAACTGCTTCTTCGCTCGCTTTGACTCGCCCCAACCATCACACCCCCGCACTTCAAGCTCCAACTCCCCCCCACTCATCGTAGAGGAACACGGTCAACCCCAGGAAAAGCTACTGGACCCGACGGAATACCAGGCAAGGTCCTCAGAGCATGTGCCCACCAACTGTCACATGTTTTCTGCAGGATCTTCAACCGCTCCCTGGCTCAGGCAGTCATCCCCTCCTGCTTGAAAACCTCCACCATTATTCCTGTCCCCAAAAAGTCACCAGCCGTCCACCTGAATGACTACCGTCCTGTTGCTCTCACACCAGTCATTATGAAGTGCTTCGAGAGGCTGGTTCTCCAGCACATCAGGGACTGCCTTCCTCCCACTCTGGACCCCTACCAGTTTGCATACTGGGCTAACAGATCCACTGAGGACGCCATCGACACTGCTCTGCATGTTGTACTGGGCCACCTGGAACAACAGCGGAGCTATGCAAGGATGCTCTTTGTGGACTACAGCTCGGCATTCAACACGATCATCCCAGACATCCTCGTCGCCAAACTGGACACTCTCGGCCTCCCTGCCCTCACACGCATCTGGATTAAGGACTTTCTGACCAACAGACCCCAGACTGTGTTGCTCGGCCCCTACACGTCCTCCACCCTCATGCTGAGCACCGGTTCCCCCCAAGGATGCGTGCTGAGCCCTCTCCTGTACGCCCTCTACACCTACGACTGCAGCCCGGCCCACGGCAACAACACCATCGTCAAGTTTGCTGACGACACGACAGTGGTCGGTCTGATCTCGGAAGGTTACGAGACAGCCTACAGAGAGGAGGTAAAGAGACTGACAACTTGGTGCAAGGACAACAGACTGCACCTTAACTCTGCTAAAACAAAGGAGATTGTCGTCGACTTCAGGAGGAACAAGACGCTGCCGCCCCCCCTCTGCATCGAAGGCGTGTGTGTGGAGAGGGTCCACACGTTCAAGTTCCTGGGAGTACAGATCTCCGATGACCTTTCTTGGAGTCACAACACCACAGCAGTGGTAAAGAAGGTCCGCCAACGTCTGCACTTCCTGAGAGTCCTCAGGAAATTCAACCTGGACAGGAAGCTGCTGCTGGCCTTCTACCACTCGTCCATCGAGAGCCTGCTGACGTACTCTGTCTCCACCTGGTACAGCGGCTGCACTGAGGCGGACAGAGTGAGGCTCCAGAGGACAGTCAAAACAGCGCAAAGGATTATTGGCTGCCCTCTCCCCTCGCTGTCGGACATCTACACCGCCCGGTGCCTCAGAAGGGCTCTCAACATCGTCAAAGACAATACCCACCCAAACTCACACCTGTTCGACCTGTTGCCCTCTGGCAGGCGCTACAGATGCATCAAATCAAGGACCAATAGACTGAGAAACAGTTTCTTTCCGAGAGCCATCTCCATACTGAACTCTCACACACACACGAGACCACCCTAACCTTGCAAAACAGCATTGTGATGTGTTTCTATATGCCCTATTCAGTCTTATTTATTTATCTAATTTATATATTTGTCTGTATTATTGTTGTATTGCACTGGAGAGGGGAGCCCTCTAATCTCGTTGCACACTTGAGTACAATGACAATAAAGGGATTTCTATTTCTATTTCTATTTCTAATGTAAATACTAGCCCTTCTTATCAAATTACCATCTTTTTTTTCCGTGTCATTTCCATCTGTGCATTTCATTCCAGTTACTAACTACAGTTACCTTAATAGAAAGATCATCAACTGAAGTATGAAACATAACATATTTATTTCTTCAAATCATCCTTACAGCAGAACCTAATTCTTATCCTTATTCATTTGTTCAAGTCACACCTTCTTCAATCACCAAACTCTCTCTCTGACTTCCTCCCCCTACTTGGGAACGAGCATCTAACTTCAAAGAGCTGTTAACTCTTTGTTACAGCACACTCATGAGTTACGATTACACCAATACCCATTGCCCTCTGTCAAACTTTCCTCACTCCTTTTTTTTTTTTAATTTTCCAAATTCACTGTAGCCTTACCAAAGCCACTCAAAACTATCAAGGTATCAAATCAAAAACTACAAAATCAGGAAACACCTATGCTCCTACAAGGGTTTCTCATGCTCACTTCTTCATTCAATTAAGATTTCACAACACCTACTCCTCTCTTTCTGAAAAAGACACAAGTATACAATTAAGTAAAACCCATCATCAGAATGATATACCTTGTCTGTCGGATCATGTAAGTATAAATTGTGCCATCAATAATCTTTTTCTGTAAATTAATCACATCCCCACAACTTGGGCTCTCATTGTTCTGTAAAAGTAAACCTAATTTCAATTCATGCAACCAACTCAGTGTCCTTCTGGGTCCCTCAACCACACAGGTTCTAATTCTTTTACTCTAGACAGTTTTCCACTTGCAAATCTGACTATGACACATTTCTCTTGCTCTATCATTTGGAATTAATTTATTACAAGCAATCCTACATGCACCAGTGTCACATAAAAAGGTAATTGGTGACCCATTTACCAATAAGGTTATTTCAGCTCAGTTATTTCATCAAAGGCCAATATCTCTTGTAAATTTAGGAGGACCTCTTCATCTAGAAACTCATCTGTTCCTTGATCAGCCTCTAAATCCTGTTTAGATGCTTCCTATCCTAGTCATGCTGAAGGTTGCTTTTTCTCAGGGCAATCTCTTGCTATATGGCCTTCTTTACCACAACGCCAGCAGCCTGATGTATTTTGCCTGTTTGCTCCTCTTCCTATTCTTCCTCCTCTCTGTCGTCTGCCCCTTTGTCCTCTAAAGCTACCGGCCCTTTCCACCTCGATAAAAGACCTCCTGTCCTACCTGTCCTACCTGACCTGTCCTGTCTATAGACCTCTGCTTCTTTTTATTTTCTATCTTCTCAGCATGGAGGGCGTGATTTACATACTCCTCCAGGGTACCTGTTGGCAGGCAAATGAAATGTTTATTTACCCACTTATGAATTACCTCTCTTGAGCCTGCATGTAAAGCATTCTTCAACTGCTGTTGAAATGGCCCATTTACATTACCATTTTCCTGTAGCCCGCTGTGATTTTTAAACACAGCTGTCATTCTCACTTTGTGTTGCTCAAAAGTCTCATCATCCTTTTGTTTTACTCTTCCTATTTCAGTGTAATTTGCTCTATCTGACTTTTCGCATTCCTTTCCTTTGCTTATTTTGTTTTCATTCTCTTTTTGTTTCCTGTATCCCTCTTCTCTTTTTAAGGCTACCCTCATCCAATATTCTGTTTCCTCAAAGCCATTTTTCTTCATCTTTTTGGGGTCTTTTTCGTCTTTCCTATGATTGATCCCTGCAATGCGGCTATTTTTTGTGTATTTAACTGACCATTAAAGCCATGTTCAGTTATCCATGTATCTAAATACTGAGTTTTATCAGGATCCTGTTTTTCGATGAACTTCCAATCTCTACACTGCAGCGTATCCCTGGGTTTTATTTTACTACCTAATATCCCCATTTTAGAAAATTTGGACCAGTTTGTCAACACCTAAGGTGTTCTAAAAACTGGTTTCTCATCAGTAGGACAGCAACTCAAATTTCCTGTTGTGGTAATTCTCAATTCAACCTTTTCAGGTGGAGAATTATTGCCTTTGCATCCACACCAGTCTGCTGTGTACAACCCTACTGTATTACATCGGATAAAATACCAAGTGGTATTTGTAATCCCCAATCACACCGTTCACTCACTTTACATACGGTTTGCGCAAACATTCACACACGGAATTTAAGTGTACACACAGACTCCGCCGTCCTACTTTCTCCACGGAATTTCTCGGACTCCGCCGTCATATACCTGCCATTGACTAGTATTCACAGGGTTTTTTTATTTCTCACTCCACTGTCCTTCATGGACCTGCCATCGACTAGTATGCACAGGATTTCTTATCTATACACAATTTCTTTCTCTTTTCTCTATCTTTCTTTCTTTCTCTTTTCTTATTTCATCTCTACTTCATGTCTTTCTTTGCTTTTTTTTCTTTTTTATGTTTTATTTTTATTTATTTATTCTTAATGCTCATTTATTTATTCTGAACACTTATTTATTTATTCTTAACGCGCAATGACCTCCAGTCAGTCACTTCCCCCCTAAAAAAAAATATCTCACCACTGTTGTCTTCCCTCCATTGGATCGCCGTCAACCGTCAGATCCCAGCTGGTGGGGTGAGGTCCAGTCCTGGAAAAGGATTTTTAGGCTCTCTCTAGTGAGCCTGCCATGGCCATGGTCTTTCTGGAGTTCACCACACCCGCTGGAATCCTCAGGTATCTTGGCTTCCCGCTCGAAGGACCAAAATAATGTCAGGTTCAATCACCTAAGCATTCACTGAACAAAGGCAAAATGAATGAAAGGAAGACAAGAGTTGATCTTTTACTCGCGAGGAGAACGAACGGAGGTGTGCTCAGTTACATCTCCAACTTCGTTCTGGAGCACACTCCGCCGAGCCCTCTATTTTATTTGGGAAGTCCCTAAACAATACAATGTATTTGCACTAAGGAACGAAGGGGGGAGCACCAGCAGGAACATGTAAACATTTCAGACACAAGAGGAAAGACAGACATCAATGGCAGTCATTTACTGATTGAAAAGGCAGATATGCCTTTTAGTGCTCTGGCACTAAAGTCTCAGTCCTTTTGGTTCAGAGGTGTGTCTCGGCACACCTCCTTTGATGTTGTAGACGTTGATCCTGTCTTCAGGCATCCGCTTCTCTTGAAGTCTTCTCATCCATATGGTCAAACATAGGTCACACTGTGGAACAATTCTTTTGCAATACTAATAGAGTAAAATATGGGATAAAATATATCTTCAACCTAACAATAGTGTAAACTGACATACTGAAGACTGGACAGTCATTAATTTGATTGTCCAGTCTTTCCCTCATGAGATAATGCTTCACTTAGAAAATGTGTACAGCGCGAGCTGAAAATGCATTTGCAGTACTAAACTACCACATTTCTATAACAGCTTAATTCAACGTTTCCAATGTAAATTTCTTCCTTTATATAGTGTAAACTGACATACTGAAGACTGGACAGTCATTAATTTGATTGTCCAGTATTTCCCTTATGAGATATTGCCTCACTTTGCAAATGTGCACAGCGCAAGCTGAAAATGCATTTGCAGCACAATAAAAACCCAAACTTCTATAACAGCTAAACCAAACGTTTCCAATGAAAGATTCCACCTTTATATCGTGGAAAAAGACATCCTGAAGCCTGGACAGTCATTAATTTGATTGTCCAGTATTTCCCTTATGAGATAATGCCTCACATAGCAGAATCATAAAAACATGGACGTGATGGTAAACTGTCCATTGTGCCGATAGATGGTATTCTCATGAGGTTAGGCTTGCTATGGAGAGTGGCATGGGGGTTGTGTCTCATGGTTGGAATGGGAAAGATGTCAATTTGGGACACATCGTCAGTAGTGTTCCATCAAATCACTGGGTGTTTCGGCCTTTATCACTAGACACCCTCATCGATGGTGGCCAGCGGCCGGTTGATCACGCCCGCGCTTATGTCCCATGCCCAATTAACTGTGGTGGATGGTTCTGCCCTGGGTACTCAAGTGGGATGACGCAGATTAGTGGTGGGATGGGGAGGGGGGACGGGGGTCATGTTGCTGATCTATGAGCCCAGTAGGGGTCCTTCCTCTTCATCCAGATCCACTGGCTGCTTCTTTCAGCCGCTTTAGAGAGCGATCTGACTGTGTGCCGCAGAGCCTGTCCATGGATTCCCAGGTCTTTCAGCAGCTTGATGGTTGATGAGGCCAGAAACCCTCTGCATCCAACTTCGACGGGATAGACCTTGGCTTTCCACCCTCGTTGTTGTGCGTCCGCCGCCAGTTCAGTGTAGCGCAACTTCTTACGCTCATAGGCCTCTTCAACTGCATTTTCCCACGGGACTGTGAGCTCTGCAATGTAGACAGTCTTCAATGAATGGGACCACAGCACTAAGTCTGGCCTTAGGGTGGTGGTTGCAATCTCTGCTGGGAAGATTAGTTGCTGACCTATATCGACCAGCATCTTCCAATCCCGAGCCTTGGTTAGCTGACCAACTTCTGGCTTGAGAAAAGGATGGTTGGGCTTTTCCTGTCCCTCTCGGACAAATTTTGGTGCTGTAATGGTAGTGGTGGCTCTTAAGGGCAAGGAGTTGATGGTAGTTCTCCTGCTTTCAAGCACTGCTGCCAAGCTCTTGAGGACCTGGTTGTGCCTCCAGGTATAGCGGCCTTGTGTGAGGCTGGTCTTACAACCAGTCAGGATGTGTTTGAGAGTTGCTGGTGTTGGGCAGAGGGCACAGGTTGGATCTTCGCCATACCACTGGTGGAGGTTTTTTGGGGATGGCAGCACGTCATTGGTAGCTCTGATGATGAAGCTGATGTTGCTAGCTTCCATCTCCCAGAGATCCCTCCAGCCAAGCTTTCTTTTCTCCAGGCCTTCCCACCTCATCCACTGTCCCTGCTTGGCAAGCGAGACAGCCTTTGCAGACCTTTCAGCCTCTTCCTGGCGGCGCACCTCCTCCACGACCATTTTTTTCCTCTCTGCGGTTGAGGCCTTACACCAAGTTGGTTTGCTTGCTGTAAGGCCAAAGCCTCCTCTTCCCCTCTGGACGTGTCCCACAATATCGCTGTGCCTCAGGGCTGCTGTGGCATGCTGCACTGCACTGGATGGTGTCCATTTCCGTGCAGTTGACAGGGGTGGTGCCGTTTCACTGATGGTCCGGTCTCTGGAGTCCGTCAGCGTCATCTGTAGTCTCACTTTAGAGCACTTGTATTCTTCAGTGAGACTTGTGATGGGCAGTTCGAGGACTCCTTTGCCATAGAGGCTGATGTTATTCAGACAGCGTGGGACACCAAGCCACTGTTTCACATATACTGTGATGGCTCGCTCCATCTTCTCCACAGTTGTTAGTGGGACCTCGTAGACAGTGAGTGGCCACATCACGAGAGGGAGAAGCCCAAATTGCAGACACCAGAGCTTGAGCTTCCCTGGTAGTGGAGTCTTGTTGATGTTGTTCAGATCGTTGATGATATCCTGTCTTAGCTGCTGCACCTGGTTTTTATCCTTAAGACTTGAGTCATACCATCTGCCCAGGCTTTTGACAGGTTGTTCTGCCACCGTTGGTATTGGTTCGTCACCAATGCAGAACTTCACGTCTTTTAGCTCTCCCTTGATTATCGAGATGCTACGTGACTTGTTCGGCTTGATTTTCATCCGGGCCCAGCTGATGTTTTCCTGCAGCTTACTAAGTAGCCGCCTGGTGCAAGCTGCAGTGGTGGTCAGAGTGGTCATGTCGTCCATATATACTCGGACGGTGGAAGGCGGATCCCGTTCCTGGTTCGCTCACCCCGCCACCCATTTTGAGGCCCTGATGATGACCTCCATGGCCATTGTAAAGGCCAGGGGTGAGATCGTGCAACCTGCCATGATGCCTACTTCTACTTGCTGCCATGATGTTTTGAAGTCGGATGTTGTGAAGCACAGCTGCAGGTCTTCAAAGTAGAATTTTACCAAGGTAGTGATGGATGTTGGAACGCGGAAGAAGTTGAAGGACTCCCAGAGAAGGCTATGCGGAACTGAACCAAAGGCATTGGCTAGGTCGAGAAAGATGACATGAAGATCCCCTTTGTTCTTCTTCGCTGCTTGAATCTGATGCCAGATCATACTGGTGTGCTCCAAGCAGCCAGAGAATCCAGAAATTCCAGCCTTTTGTACGGATGTGTCAATGTACTCGTTTTTTCTCCAGGTAGGTGGTGTGTGTCAAGACGCTGAAAAAGATTTTCCCTTCAACGTTGAGAAGGCTGATTGGCCGAAATTGACTGATATCTGCGTCCTTCTCTTTTGGAATTAGTACACCTCCAGCCCTTCGCCATGCCTTTGGTATTATCCCCTTCTGCCAGACGATTCTCATTAGCCTCCAAAGATAGCGTAGGACATCTGGTGAGTTCTTGTAGAGCTTATATGACACTCCATTTGGTCCTGGTGCAGATCCTGATCTTGCACGCCCACCATGTTCTCCACTTCTTTCCATTTTGGAGGGCCGGTCTCGATGTTGACCTCTGGTGGTCGAATGGGGGGGATATCATGTGGGATGGCTAGCTGTTCATGCCTTTTCGTGTCTTGGTAGACCTTTTCCAGGTGCTCTTCAAGTTCCTTCTTTGAAGTTTGCAGGAACCCGCTTTTGTCCTTAGCGAAGAGATCTTTGACAAACTTGAAGGGATTTTTATAGAACAGGGTTCTTGTGTGTTCCTTCTTCCTGCGAAGTTTCCTCAAGTTCTCTGCTCTTCGTAAGGTTTTCAACCGGAGCTTGATGTCCCCATGGAGCAGCATGAGACCTTCTCTCTCTGGATCAGAGGCTTTTCTCCACTGTTTCCGCAGGTCCCTTCTTTCCCTGATCAGTCTCTCTATCTCTTGTTGCCTCCTAGGTTTGGTTGGTGGTGGTATTTTGTTGGTGGTTTTCCAGCTGTTCACTCCAAAGCGCTCCTCTCCATAGTGGTAGATGATGTCACCGATGTGTTCCAGCTTTCTCTCTGCAGTGCCCACTTGTTGCTCCAACATTTTCACCAGGTCGTTATTGACGGTTTCCCACTCTCTCTTCTCAATAGTTTTGGGCCACCTCACACTCTGTCTGTGCCCTTTGATCTTGTTCTCTTTGGGAGGTCTCTGTGGCTGGGTGGGTTCTACCTCCTGCAATTCTGTGTTTATAATACCCTCCTCAGTGACAGGGGGGCTGATGCTCTGCGAACTTTGGGTTTTTTCCCGTCGCTGTGCTTCACTCGACTGATTTGACGCATTACTTCGTAAGAAGTATTGGTCAATGCGAGGCCCTTGACTCGGCTTTCCCAAACACCGCTTCTTTCCTTGGTGGATCTTCAACCCTGTAACTGATGTTACTTTTGCCCAGCCACAGGTGCAGACCTGAAGTGAGTGTCCTGCTGCCATTGTCTCATGCACCGTGTTCTTGCTCGTAGTCATGTTTGTTCCTAGGTCTGTAACCGTGTGGTCAGTCATTGAGCCATCTTGCGCCCCCGCTCTCGCAGGCTGTAGGGGTGTCATTCTTTGTAGACTTTCTGTAGCACTTGGCGGGTGTCTCCAACAAACTGAACACAGTGTCAGAGACTGCCAGCATGGGTAGCTAGCCCATGTCAGCCCCAGTGGGGTCTATTCCCTCCTGTCAGCAGTCTCTCCAGGCTGTCACACAGACTTTTTCTAAGTGTTGCTGTATCTCATGAAGGAAATACTGGACAAAGAAATTAATGACTTCCCAGGCTTCAGGATGCATTTTTACACTATATAAATGTGGAAATTTACATTGGAAACGTTTGGTTTAGCTGTTAATGAAGTTTCGTTTTTTTAGTGCTGCAAATTCATTGTCTGCTGGCGCTGTACACTTTTTCTAAGTGTTGCAATATCTCATGAAGGAAATACTGGACAATCAAATTAATGACTTCCCAGGCTTCAGGATGCCTTTTTACACTATATAAATGTGGAAATTTACATTGGAAACGTTTGGTTTAGCTGTTAATGAAGTTTCGTTTTTTTAGTGCTGCAAATTCATTGTCTGCTGGCGCTGTACACTTTTTCTAAGTGTTGCAATATCTCATGAAGGAAATACTGGACAATCAAATTAATGACTTTCCAGGCTTCAGGATGCCTTTCTACACTGTATAAAGGTGGAAATTTACATTGGAAACGTTTGGTTTAGCTGTTATAAAAGTTTGTTTTTTTAGTGCTGTAAATGCATTCTCAGCTCGCGCTGTACACATTTGCTATGTGAGGCATTATCTCATAAGGGAAATACTGGACAATCAAATTAATGACTTCCCAGGCTTCAGGATGCCTTTTTACACTATATAAAGGTGGAAATTTACATTGGAAACGTTTGGTTTAGCTGTTATAAAAGTTTGGTTTTTTAGTGCTGTAAATGCATTTTCAGCTCGCGCTGTACACATTTGCTATGTGAGGCATTATCTCAAAAGGGAAATACTGGACAATCAAATTAATGACTTCCCAGGCTTCAGGATGCCTTTTTACACTATATAAAGGTGGAAATTTACATTGGAAACGTTTGGTTTAGCTGTTATAAAAGTTTGATTTTTTAGTGCTGTAAATGCATTTTCAGCTCGCGCTGTACACATTTGCTATGGTGAGGCATTATCTCATAAGGGAAATACTGGACAATCAAATTAATGACTTCCCAGGCTTCAGGATGTCTTTTTACACTATATAAAGGTGGAAATTTACATTGGAAACGTTTGGTTTAGCTGTTATAAAAGTTTGTTTTTTTTGTGCTGTAAATGCATTTTCAGCTCACGCTGTACACATTTGCTATGAGAGGCATTATCTCATAAGGGAAATATTGGACAATCAAATTAATGACTGCCCAGGCTTCAGGATGCCTTTCTACACTATATAAAGGTGGAAATTTACATTGGAAACGTTTGGTTTAGCTGTTAATGAAGTTTCGTTTTTTTAGTGCTGCAAATTCATTGTCTGCTGGCGCTGTACACTTTTTCTAAGTGTTGCAATATCTCATGAAGGAAATACTGGACAATCAAATTAATGACTTTCCAGGCTTCAGGATGCCTTTCTACACTATATAAAGGTGGAAATTTACATTGGAAACGTTTGGTTTAGCTGTTATAAAAGTTTGGTTTTTTAGTGCTGTAAATGCATTTTCAGCTCGCGCTGTACACATTTGCTATGAGAGGCATTATCTCATAAGGGAAATATTGGACAATCAAATTAATGACTGCCCAGGCTTCAGGATGTCTTTTTACACTATATAAAGGTGAAAATTTACATTGGAAACGTTTAGTTTAGCTGTTATAAAAGTTTGTTTTTTTAGTGCTGTAAATGCATTTTCAGCTCGCGCTGTACACATTTGCTATGTGAGGCATTATCTCATAAGGGAAATACTGGACAATCAAATTAATGACTTCCCAGGCTTCAGGATGCCTTTTTACACTATATAAATGTGGAAATTTACATTGGAAACGTTTGGTTTAGCTGGAAATGAAGTTTCGTTTTTTTAGTGCTGCAAATTCATTGTCTGCTGGCGCTGTACACTTTTTCTAAGTGTTGCAATATCTCATGAAGGAAATACTGGACAATCAAATTCATGACTTTCCAGGCTTCAGGATGCCTTTCTACACTATATAAAGGTGGAAATTTACATTGGACACGTTTGGTTTAGCTGTTATAAAAGTTTGGTTTTTTAGTGCTGTAAATGCATTTTCAGCTCGCGCTGTACACATTTGCTATGTGAGGCATTATCTCATAAGGGAAATACTGGACAATCAAATTAATGACTTCCCAGGCTTCAGGATGCCTTTTTACACTATATAAATGTGGAAATTTACATTGGAAACGTTTGGTTTAGCTGTTATAAAAGTTTGTTTTTTTCGTGCTGTAAATGCATTTTCAGCTCGCACTGTACACATTTGCTATGTGAGGCATTATCTCATAAGGGAAATACTGGACAATCAAATTAATGACTTCCCAGGCTTCAGGATGCCTTTTTACACTATATAAAGGTGGAAATGTACATTGGAAACGTTTGGTTTAGCTGTTATAAAAGTTTGGTTTTTTAGTGCTGTAAATGCATTTTCAGCTCGCGCTGTACTCATTTGCTATGTGAGGCATTATCTCATAAGGGAAATACTGGACAATCAAATTAATGACTTCCCAGGGTTCAGGATGCCTTTTTACACTATATAAATGTGGAAATTTACATTGGAAACGTTTGGTTTAGCTGTTAATGAAGTTTCGTTTTTTTAGTGCTGAAAATTCATTGTCTGCTGGCGCTGTACACTTTTTCTAAGTGTTGCAATATCTCATGAAGGAAATACTGGACAATCAAATTAATGACTTTCCAGGCTTCAGGATGCCTTTCTACACTATATAAAGGTGGAAATTTACATTGGAAACGTTTGGTTTAGCTGTTATAAAAGTTTGGTTTTTTAGTGCTGTAAATGCTATGTGAGGCATTATCTCATAAGGGAAATATTGGACAATCAAATTAATGACTGCCCAGGCTTCAGGATGTCTTTTTTACACTATATAAAGGTGGAAATTTACATTGGAAACGTTTAGTTTAGCTGTTATAAAAGTTAGTTTTTTTAGTGCTGTAAATGCATTTTCAGCTCGCGCTGTACACATTTGCTATGTGAGGCATTATCTCATAAGGGAAATACTGGACAATCAAATTAATGACTTCCCAGGCTTCAGGATGCCTTTTTACACTATATAAATGTGGAAATTTACATTGGAAACGTTTGGTTTAGCTGTTAATGAAGTTTCGTTTTTTTAGTGCTGCAAATTCATTGTCTGCTGGCGCTGTACACTTTTTCTAAGTGTTGCAATATCTCATGAAGGAAATACTGGACAATCAAATTAATGACTTCCCAGGCTTCAGGATGCCTTTTTACACTATATAAATGTGGAAATTTACATTGGAAACGTTTGGTTTAGCTGTTAATGAAGTTTCGTTTTTTTAGTGCTGCAAATTCATTGTCTAATGATAATAATAATATAATAATAATGCCTTTATTAGTCCCACAATGGGGAAATTCGAGATTCGAACCCAGGCCTCCTGGGGAGACTGGGTCCGGAACGCGGCGCCTTAGACCACTCGGCCATCCTGGCAGCCAATTCGAGATTCGAACCCAGGCCTCTTGGGGAGACTGGGACCGGAACGCGGCGCCTTAGACCACTCGGCCATCCTGGCAGCCTGCTGTCTGCTGTCGCTGTACACTTTTTCTAAGTGTTGCAATATCTCATGAAGGAAATACTGGACAATCAAATTAATGACTTTCCAGGCTTCAGGATGCCTTTTTACACTATATAAAGGTGGAAATTTACATTGGAAACGTTTGGTTTAGCTGTTATAAACGTTTGTTTTTTTAGTGCTGTAAATGCATTTTCAGCTCGCGCTGTACACATTTGCTATGTGAGGCATTATCCCATAAGGGAAATACTGGACAATCAAATTAATGACTTACCAGGCTTCAGGAGACCTTTTTACACTATATAGAGGTGGAAATTTACATTGGAAACGTTTAGTTTAGCTGTTATAAAAGTTTGTTTTTTTAGTGCTGTAAATGCATTTTCAGCTCGCGCTGTACACATTTGCTATGTGAGGCATTATCTCATAAGGGAAATAATGGACAATCAAATTAATGACTTCCCAGGCTTCAGGATGCCTTTTTACACTATATAAATGTGGAAATTTACATTGGAAACGTTTGGTTTAGCTGTTAATGAAGTTTCGTTTTTTTAGTGCTGCAAATTCATTGTCTGCTGGCGCTGTACACTTTTTCTAAGTGTTGCATTTTCTCATGAAGGAAATACTGGACAATCAAATTAATGACTTTCCAGGCTTCAGGATGCCTTTTTACACTATATAAAGGTGGAAATTTACATTGTAAACGTTTGGTTTAGCTGTTATAAAAGTTTGTTTTTTTAGTGCTGTAAATGCATTTTCAGCTCGCGCTGTACACATTTGCTATGTGAGACATTATCTCATAATGGAAATGCTGGACAATCAAATTAATGACTTCCCAGGCTTCAGGAGACCTTTTTACACTATATAATTGTGGAAATTTACATTGGAAACGTTTGGTTTAGCTGTTATAAAAGTTTGGTTTTTTAGTGCTGTAAATGCATTTTCAGCTCGCGCTGTACACATTTGCTATGAGAGGCATTATCTCATAAGGAAAATATTGGACAATCAAATTAATGACTGCCCAGGCTTCAGGATGTCTTTTTACACTATATAAAGGTGAAAATTTACATTGGAAACGTTTAGTTTAGCTGTTATAAAAGTTTGTTTTTTTAGTGCTGTAAATGCATTTTCAGCTCGCGCTGTACACATTTGCTATGTGAGGCATTATCTCATAAGGGAAATACTGGACAATCAAATTAATGACTTCCCAGGCTTCAGGATGCCTTTTTACACTATATAAATGTGGAAATTTACATTGGAAACGTTTGGTTTAGCTGTAAATGAAGTTTCGTTTTTTTAGTGCTGCAAATTCATTGTCTGCTGGCGTTGTACACTTTTTCTAAGTGTTGCAATATCTCATGTAGGAAATACTGGACAATCAAATTAATGACTTTCCAGGCTTCAGGATGCCTTTCTACACTATATAAAGGTGGAAATTTACATTGGAAACGTTTGGTTTAGCTGTTATAAAAGTTTGGTTTTTTAGTGCTGTAAATGCATTTTCAGCTCGCGCTGTACACATTTGCTATGAGAGGCATTATCTCATAAGGGAAATATTGGACAATCAAATTAATGACTGCCCAGGCTTCAGGATGTTTTTTTTACACTATATAAAGGTGGAAATTTACATTGGAAACGTTTGGTTTAGCTGTTATAAAAGTTTGGTTTTTTAGTGCTGTAAATGCATTTTCAGCTCGCGCTGTACACATTTTCTATGAGAGGCATTATCTCATAAGGGAAATATTGGACAATCAAATTAATGACTGCCCAGGCTTCAGGATGTCTTTTTACACTATATAAAGGTGGAAATTTACATTGGAAACGTTTAGTTTAGCTGTTATAAAAGTTTGTTTTTTTAGTGCTGTAAATGCATTTTCAGCTCGCGCTGTACACATTTGCTATGTGAGGCATTATCTCATAAGGGAAATACTGGACAATCAAATTAATGACTTCCCAGGCTTCAGGATGCCTTTTTACACTATATAAATGTGGAAATTTACATTGGAAACGTTTGGTTTAGCTGTTATAAAAGTTTGTTTTTTTCGTGCTGTAAATGCATTTTCAGCACTAAAAAACCATACTTTTATAACAGCTAAACCAAACGTTTCCAATGTAAATTTCCACCTTTATATAGTGTAAAAAGACATCCTGAAGCCTGGGCAGTCATTAATTTGATTGTCCAATATTTCCCTTATGAGATAATGCCTCTCATAGCAAATGTGTACAGCGCGAGCTGAAAATGCATTTACAGCACTAAAAAACCTAACTTTTATTACAGCTAAACCAAACGTTTCCAATGTAAATTTCCACCTTTATATAGTGTAAAAAGGCATCCTGAAGCCTGGAAAGTCATTAATTTGATTGTCCAGTATTTCCTTCATGAGATATTGCAACACTTAGAAAAAGTGTACAGCGCCAGCAGACAATGAATTTTCAGCACTAAAAAACGAAACTTCATTAACAGCTAAACCAAACGTTTCCAATGTAAATTTCCACATTTATAGAGTGTAAAAAGGCATCCTGAAGCCTGGGAAGTCATTAATTTGATTGTCCAGTATTTCCCTTATGAGATAATGCCTCACATAGCAAATGTGTTCAGTGCGAGCTGAAAATGCATTTTCAGCACTAAAAAACTAAACTTTTATAACAGCTAAACCAAACGTTTCCAATGTAAATTTCCACCTTTATATAGTGTAAAAAGACATCCTGAAGCCTGGGCAGTCATTCATTTGATTGTCCAATATTTCCCTTATGAGATAATGCCTCTCATAGCAAATGTGTACAGCGCGAGCTGAAAATGCATTTACAGCACTAAAAAACCAAACTTTTATAACAGCTAAACCAAACGTTTCCAATGTACATTTCCACCTTTATATAGTGTAGAAAGGCATCCTGAAGCCTGGAAAGTCATTAATTTGATTGTCCAGTATTTCCTTCATGAGATATTGCAACACTTAGAAAAAGTGTACAGCGCCAGCAGACAATGAATTTTCAGCACTAAAAAAACGAAACTTCATTAACAGCTAAACTAAACGTTTCCAATGTAAATTTCCACCTTTATATAGTGTAAAAAGACATCCTGAAGCCTGGGCAGTCATTAATTTGATTGTCCAATATTTCCCTTATGAGATAATGCCTCTCATAGCAAATGTGTACAGCGCGAGCTGAAAATGCATATACAGCACTAAAAAACCAAACTTTTATAACAGCTAAACCAAACGTTTCCAATGTAAATTTCCACCTTTATATAGTGTAGAAAGGCATCCTGAAGCCTGGAAAGTCATTAAATTGATTGTCCAGTATTTCCTTCATGAGAAATTGCAACACTTAGAAAAAGTGTACAGCGCCAGCAGACAATGAATTTTCAGCACTAAAAAAACGAAACTTCATTAACAGCTAAACCAAACGTTTCCAATGTAAATTTCCACATTTATAGAGTGTAAAAAGGCATCCTGAAGCCTGGGAAGTCATTAATTTGATTGTCCAGTATTTCCCTTATGAGATAATGCCTCACATAGCAAATGTGTACAGTGCGAGCTGAAAATGCATTTTCAGCACTAAAAAACCAAACTTTTATAACAGCTAAACCAAACGTTTCCAATGTAAATTTCCACCTTTATATAGTGTAAAAAGACATCCTGAAGCCTGGGCAGTCATTAATTTGATTGTCCAATATTTCCCTTATGAGATAATGCCTCTCATAGCAAATGTGTACAGCGCGAGCTGAAAATGCATTTACAGCACTAAAAAACCAAACTTTTATAACAGCTAAACCAAACGTTTCCAATGTAAATTTCCACCTTTATATAGTGTAGAAAGGCATCATGAAGCCTGGAAAGTCATTAATTTGATTGTCCAGTATTTCCTTCATGAGATATTGCAACACTTAGAAAAAGTGTACAGCGCCAGCAGACAATGAATTTTCAGCACTAAAAAAACGAAACTTCATTAACAGCTAAACCAAACGTTTCCAATGTAAATTTCCACATTTATAGAGTGTAAAAAGGCATCCTGAAGCCTGGGAAGTCATTAATTTGATTGTCCAGTATTTCCCTTATGAGATAATGCCTCACATAGCAAATGTGTACAGTGCGAGCTGAAAATGCATTTTCAGCACTAAAAAAACAAACTTTTATAACAGCTAAACCAAACGTTTCCAATGTAAATTTCCACCTTTATATAGTGTAAAAAGACATCCTGAAGCCTGGGCAGTCATTAATTTGATTGTCCAGTATTTCCCTTATGAGATAATGCCTCACATAGCAAATGTGTACAGCGCGAGCTGAAAATGCATTTACAGCACTAAAAAAACAAACTTTTATAACAGCTAAACCAAACGTTTCCAATGTAAATTTCCACCTTTATATAGTGTAGAAAGGCATCCTGAAGCCTGGGCAGTCATTAATTTGATTGTCCAATATTTCCCTTCTGAGATAAAGCCTCTCATAGCAAATGTGTACAGCGCGAGCTGAAAATGCATTTACAGCACTAAAAAACCAAACTTTTATAACAGCTAAACCAAACGTTTCCAATGTAAATTTCCACCTTTATAAAGTGTAGAAAGGCATCCTGAAGCCTGGAAAGTCATTAATTTGATTGTCCAGTATTTCCTACATGAGATATTGCAAAACTTAGAAAAAGTGTACAGCGCCAGCAGACAATGAATTTTCAGCAATAAAAAAACGAAACTTCATTAACAGCTAAACCAAACGTTTCCAATGTAAATTTCCACATTTATAGAGTGTAAAAAGGCATCCTGAAGCCTGGGAAGTCATTAATTTGATTGTCCAGTATTTCCCTTATGAGATAATGCCTCACATAGCAAATGTGTACAGTGCGAGCTGAAAATGCATTTTCAGCACTAAAAAACCAAACTTTTATAACACCTAAACCAAACGTTTCCAATGTAAATTTCCACCTTTATATAGTGTAAAAAGACATCCTGAAGCCTGGGCAGTCATTAATTTGATTGTCCAATATTTCCCTTATGAGATAATGCCTCTCATAGCAAATGTGTACAGCGCGAGCTGAAAATGCATTTACAGCACAAAAAAAACAAACTTTTATAACAGCTAAACCAAACGTTTCCAATGTAAATTTCCACCTTTATATAGTGTAGAAAGGCATCCTGAAGCCTGGAAAGTCATTAATTTGATTGTCCAGTATTTCCTTCATGAGATATTGCAACACTTAGAAAAGGTGTACAGCGCCAGCAGACAATGAATTTTCAGCACTAAAAAAACGAAACTTCATTAACAGCTAAACCAAACGTTTCCAATGTACATTTCCACCTTTATATAGTGTAGAAAGGCATCCTGAAGCCTGAAAAGTCATTAATTTGATTGTCCAGTATTTCCCTTATGAGATAATGCCTCACATAGCAAATGTGTACAGCGCGAGCTGAAAATGCATTTACAGCACTAAAAAAACAAACTTTTATAACAGCTAAACCAAACGTTTCCAATGTAAATTTCCACCTTTATATAGTGTAAAAAGACATCCTGAAGCCTGGGCAGTCATTAATTTGATTGTCCAATATTTCCCTTATGAGATAATGCCTCTCATAGCAAATGTGTACAGCGCGAGCTGAAAATGCATTTACAGCACTAAAAAAACAAACTTTTATAACAGCTAAACCAAACGTTTCCAATGTAAATTTCCACCTTTATATAGTGTAGAAAGGCATCCTGAAGCCTGGAAAGTCATTAATTTGATTGTCCAGTATTTCCTTCATGAGATATTGCAACACTTAGAAAAAGTGTACAGCGCCAGCAGACAATGAATTTTCAGCACTAAAAAAACGAAACTTCATTAACAGCTAAACTAAACGTTTCCAATGTATATTTCCACCTTTATATAGTGTAAAAAGACATCCTGAAGCCTGGGCAGTCATTAATTTGATTGTCCAATATTTCCCTTATGAGATAATGCCTCTCATAGCAAATGTGTACAGCGCGAGCTGAAAATGCATTTACAGCACTAAAAAACCAAACTTTTATAACAGCTAAACCAAACGTTTCAAATGTAAATTTCCACCTTTATATAGTGTAGAAAGGCATCCTGAAGCCTGGAAAGTCATTAATTTGATTGTCCAGTATTTCCTTCATGAGATATTGCAACACTTAGAAAAAGTGTACAGCGCCAGCAGACAATGAATTTTCAGCACTAAAAAAACGAAACTTCATTAACAGCTAAACCAAACGTTTCCAATATAAATTTCCACATTTATAGAGTGTAAAAAGGCATCCTGAAGCCTGGGAAGTCATTAATTTGATTGTCCAGTATTTCCCTTATGAGATAATGCCTCACATAGCAAATGTGTACAGTGCGAGCTGAAAATGCATTTTCAGCACTAAAAAAACAAACTTTTATAACAGCTAAACCAAACGTTTCCAATGTAAATTTCCACCTTTAGATAGTGTAAAAAGACATCCTGAAGCCTGGGCAGTCATTAATTTGATTGTCCAGTATTTCCCTTATGAGATAATGCCTCACATAGCAAATGTGTACAGTGCGAGCTGAAAATGCATTTTCAGCACTAAAAAAACCAAACTTTTATAACAGCTAAACCAAACGTTTCCAATGTAAATTTCCACCTTTATATAGTGTAAAAAGACATCCTGAAGCCTGGGCAGTCATTAATTTGATTGTCCAATATTTCCCTTATGAGATAATGCCTCTCATAGCAAATGTGTACAGCGCGAGCTGAAAATGCATTTACAGCACTAAAAAACCAAACTTTTATAACAGCTAAACCAAACGTTTCCAATGTAAATTTCCACCTTTATATAGTGTAGAAAGGCATCCTGAAGCCTGGAAAGTCATTAATTTGATTGTCCAGTATTTCCTTCATGAGATATTGCAACACTTAGAAAAAGTGTACAGCGCCAGCAGACAATGAATTTTCAGCACTAAAAAAACGAAACTTCATTAACAGCTAAACCAAACGTTTCCAATGTAAATTTCCACATTTATAGAGTGTAAAAAGGCATCCTGAAGCCTGGGAAGTCATTAATTTGATTGTCCAGTATTTCCCTTATGAGATAATGCCTCACATAGCAAATGTGTACAGTGCGAGCTGAAAATGCATTTTCAGCACTAAAAAAACAAACTTTTATAACAGCTAAACCAAACGTTTCCAATGTAAATTTCCACCTTTATATAGTGTAAAAAGACATCCTGAAGCCTGGGCAGTCATTAATTTGATTGTCCAGTATTTCCCTTATGAGATAATGCCTCACATAGCAAATGTGTACAGTGCGAGCTGAAAATGCATTTTCAGCACTAAAAAAACCAAACTTTTATAACAGCTAAACCAAACGTTTCCAATGTAAATTTCCACCTTTATATAGTGTAAAAAGACATCCTGAAGCCTAGGCAGTCATTAATTTGATTGTCCAATATTTCCCTTATGAGACAATGCCTCTCATAGCAAATGTGTACAGCGCGAGCTGAAAATGCATTTTCAGCACTAAAAAAACAAACTTTTATAACAGCTAAACCAAACGTTTCCAATGTACATTTCCACCTTTATATAGTGTAGAAAGGCATCCTGAAGCCTGGAAAGTCATTGATTTGATTGTCCAGTATTTCCTTCATGAGATATTGCAACACTTAGAAAAAGTGTACAGCGCCAGCAGACAATGAATTTTCAGCACTAAAAAAACGAAACTTCATTAACAGCTAAACTAAACGTTTCCAATGTAAATTTCCAACTTTATATAGAGTAAAAAGACATCCTGAAGCCTGGGCAGCCATTAATTTGATTGTCCAATATTTCCCTTATGAGATAATGCCTCTCATAGCAAATGTGTACAGCGCGAGCTGAAAATGCATTTACAGCACTAAAAAACCAAACTTTTATAACAGCTAAACCAAACGTTTCCAATGTAAATTTCCACCTTTATATAGTGTAAAAAGACATCCTGAAGCCTGGGCAGTCATTAATTTGATTGTCCAATATTTCCCTTATGAGATAATGCCTCTCATAGCAAATGTGTACAGCGCGAGCTGAAAATGCATTTACAGCACTAAAAAACCAAACTTTTATAACAGCTAAACCAAACGTTTCCAAAGTAAATTTCCACCTTTATATAGTGTAGAAAGGCATCCTGAAGCCTGGAAAGTCATTAATTTGATTGTCCAGTATTTCCTTCATGAGATATTGCAACACTTAGAAAAAGTGTACAGCGCCAGCAGACAATGAATTTTCAGCACTAAAAAAAACGAAACTTCATTAACAGCTAAACTAAACGTTTCCAATGTAAATTTCCACCTTTATATAGTGTAAAAAGACATCCTGAAGCCTGGGCAGTCATTAATTTGATTGTCCAATATTTCCCTTATGAGATAATGCCTCTCATAGCAAATGTGTACAGCGCGAGCTGAAAATGCATATACAGCACTAAAAAACCAAACTTTTATAACAGCTAAACCAAACGTTTCCAATGTAAATTTCCACCTTTATATAGTGTAGAAAGGCATCCTGAAGCCTGGAAAGTCATTAAATTGATTGTCCAGTATTTCCTTCATGAGAAATTGCAACACTTAGAAAAAGTGTACAGCGCCAGCAGACAATGAATTTTCAGCACTAAAAAAACGAAACTTCATTAACAGCTAAACCAAACGTTTCCAATGTAAATTTCCACATTTATAGAGTGTAAAAAGGCATCCTGAAGCCTGGGAAGTCATTAATTTGATTGTCCAGTATTTCCCTTATGAGATAATGCCTCACATAGCAAATGTGTACAGTGCGAGCTGAAAATGCATTTTCAGCACTAAAAAACCAAACTTTTATAACAGCTAAACCAAACGTTTCCAATGTAAATTTCCACCTTTATATAGTGTAAAAAGACATCCTGAAGCCTGGGCAGTCATTAATTTGATTGTCCAATATTTCCCTTATGAGATAATGCCTCTCATAGCAAATGTGTACAGCGCGAGCTGAAAATGCATTTACAGCACTAAAAAACCAAACTTTTATAACAGCTAAACCAAACGTTTCCAGTGTAAATTTCCACCTTTATATAGTGTAGAAAGGCATCATGAAGCCTGGAAAGTCATTAATTTGATTGTCCAGTATTTCCTTCATGAGATATTGCAACACTTAGAAAAAGTGTACAGCGCCAGCAGACAATGAATTTTCAGCACTAAAAAAACGAAACTTCATTAACAGCTAAACCAAACGTTTCCAATGTAAATTTCCACATTTATAGAGTGTAAAAAGGCATCCTGAAGCCTGGGAAGTCATTAATTTGATTGTCCAGTATTTCCCTTATGAGATAATGCCTCACATAGCAAATGTGTACAGTGCGAGCTGAAAATGCATTTTCAGCACTAAAAAAACAAACTTTTATAACAGCTAAACCAAACGTTTCCAATGTAAATTTCCACCTTTATATAGTGTAAAAAGACATCCTGAAGCCTGGGCAGTCATTAATTTGATTGTCCAGTATTTCCCTTATGAGATAATGCCTCACATAGCAAATGTGTACAGCGCGAGCTGAAAATGCATTTACAGCACTAAAAAAACAAACTTTTATAACAGCTAAACCAAACGTTTCCAATGTAAATTTCCACCTTTATATAGTGTAGAAAGGCATCCTGAAGCCTGGGCAGTCATTAATTTGATTGTCCAATATTTCCCTTCTGAGATAAAGCCTCTCATAGCAAATGTGTACAGCGCGAGCTGAAAATGCATTTACAGCACTAAAAAACCAAACTTTTATAACAGCTAAACCAAACGTTTCCAATGTAAATTTCCACCTTTATAAAGTGTAGAAAGGCATCCTGAAGCCTGGAAAGTCATTAATTTGATTGTCCAGTATTTCCTACATGAGATATTGCAAAACTTAGAAAAAGTGTACAGCGCCAGCAGACAATGAATTTTCAGCAATAAAAAAACGAAACTTCATTAACAGCTAAACCAAACGTTTCCAATGTAAATTTCCACATTTATAGAGTGTAAAAAGGCATCCTGAAGCCTGGGAAGTCATTAATTTGATTGTCCAGTATTTCCCTTATGAGATAATGCCTCACATAGCAAATGTGTACAGTGCGAGCTGAAAATGCATTTTCAGCACTAAAAAACCAAACTTTTATAACACCTAAACCAAACGTTTCCAATGTAAATTTCCACCTTTATATAGTGTAAAAAGACATCCTGAAGCCTGGGCAGTCATTAATTTGATTGTCCAATATTTCCCTTATGAGATAATGCCTCTCATAGCAAATGTGTACAGCGCGAGCTGAAAATGCATTTACAGCACAAAAAAAACAAACTTTTATAACAGCTAAACCAAACGTTTCCAATGTAAATTTCCACCTTTATATAGTGTAGAAAGGCATCCTGAAGCCTGGAAAGTCATTAATTTGATTGTCCAGTATTTCCTTCATGAGATATTGCAACACTTAGAAAAGGTGTACAGCGCCAGCAGACAATGAATTTTCAGCACTAAAAAAACGAAACTTCATTAACAGCTAAACCAAACGTTTCCAATGTACATTTCCACCTTTATATAGTGTAGAAAGGCATCCTGAAGCCTGAAAAGTCATTAATTTGATTGTCCAGTATTTCCCTTATGAGATAATGCCTCACATAGCAAATGTGTACAGCGCGAGCTGAAAATGCATTTACAGCACTAAAAAAACAAACTTTTATAACAGCTAAACCAAACGTTTCCAATGTAAATTTCCACCTTTATATAGTGTAAAAAGACATCCTGAAGCCTGGGCAGTCATTAATTTGATTGTCCAATATTTCCCTTATGAGATAATGCCTCTCATAGCAAATGTGTACAGCGCGAGCTGAAAATGCATTTACAGCACTAAAAAAACAAACTTTTATAACAGCTAAACCAAACGTTTCCAATGTAAATTTCCACCTTTATATAGTGTAGAAAGGCATCCTGAAGCCTGGAAAGTCATTAATTTGATTGTCCAGTATTTCCTTCATGAGATATTGCAACACTTAGAAAAAGTGTACAGCGCCAGCAGACAATGAATTTTCAGCACTAAAAAAACGAAACTTCATTAACAGCTAAACTAAACGTTTCCAATGTATATTTCCACATTTATAGAGTGTAAAAAGGCATCCTGAAGCCTGGGAAGTCATTAATTTGATTGTCCAGTATTTCCCTTATGAGATAATGCCTCACATAGCAAATGTGTACAGTGCGAGCTGAAAATGCATTTTCAGCACTAAAAAAACAAACTTTTATAACAGCTAAACCAAACGTTTCCAATGTAAATTTCCACCTTTATATAGTGTAAAAAGACATCCTGAAGCCTGGGCAGTCATTAATTTGATTGTCCAGTATTTCCCTTATGAGATAATGCCTCACATAGCAAATGTGTACAGCGCGAGCTGAAAATGCATTTACAGCACTAAAAAAACAAACTTTTATAACAGCTAAACCAAACGTTTCCAATGTAAATTTCCACCTTTATATAGTGTAGAAAGGCATCCTGAAGCCTGGGCAGTCATTAATTTGATTGTCCAATATTTCCCTTCTGAGATAAAGCCTCTCATAGCAAATGTGTACAGCGCGAGCTGAAAATGCATTTACAGCACTAAAAAACCAAACTTTTATAACAGCTAAACCAAACGTTTCCAATGTAAATTTCCACCTTTATAAAGTGTAGAAAGGCATCCTGAAGCCTGGAAAGTCATTAATTTGATTGTCCAGTATTTCCTACATGAGATATTGCAAAACTTAGAAAAAGTGTACAGCGCCAGCAGACAATGAATTTTCAGCAATAAAAAAACGAAACTTCATTAACAGCTAAACCAAACGTTTCCAATGTAAATTTCCACATTTATAGAGTGTAAAAAGGCATCCTGAAGCCTGGGAAGTCATTAATTTGATTGTCCAGTATTTCCCTTATGAGATAATGCCTCACATAGCAAATGTGTACAGTGCGAGCTGAAAATGCATTTTCAGCACTAAAAAACCAAACTTTTATAACACCTAAACCAAACGTTTCCAATGTAAATTTCCACCTTTATATAGTGTAAAAAGACATCCTGAAGCCTGGGCAGTCATTAATTTGATTGTCCAATATTTCCCTTATGAGATAATGCCTCTCATAGCAAATGTGTACAGCGCGAGCTGAAAATGCATTTACAGCACAAAAAAAACAAACTTTTATAACAGCTAAACCAAACGTTTCCAATGTAAATTTCCACCTTTATATAGTGTAGAAAGGCATCCTGAAGCCTGGAAAGTCATTAATTTGATTGTCCAGTATTTCCTTCATGAGATATTGCAACACTTAGAAAAGGTGTACAGCGCCAGCAGACAATGAATTTTCAGCACTAAAAAAACGAAACTTCATTAACAGCTAAACCAAACGTTTCCAATGTACATTTCCACCTTTATATAGTGTAGAAAGGCATCCTGAAGCCTGAAAAGTCATTAATTTGATTGTCCAGTATTTCCCTTATGAGATAATGCCTCACATAGCAAATGTGTACAGCGCGAGCTGAAAATGCATTTACAGCACTAAAAAAACAAACTTTTATAACAGCTAAACCAAACGTTTCCAATGTAAATTTCCACCTTTATATAGTGTAAAAAGACATCCTGAAGCCTGGGCAGTCATTAATTTGATTGTCCAATATTTCCCTTATGAGATAATGCCTCTCATAGCAAATGTGTACAGCGCGAGCTGAAAATGCATTTACAGCACTAAAAAAACAAACTTTTATAACAGCTAAACCAAACGTTTCCAATGTAAATTTCCACCTTTATATAGTGTAGAAAGGCATCCTGAAGCCTGGAAAGTCATTAATTTGATTGTCCAGTATTTCCTTCATGAGATATTGCAACACTTAGAAAAAGTGTACAGCGCCAGCAGACAATGAATTTTCAGCACTAAAAAAACGAAACTTCATTAACAGCTAAACTAAACGTTTCCAATGTATATTTCCACCTTTATATAGTGTAAAAAGACATCCTGAAGCCTGGGCAGTCATTAATTTGATTGTCCAATATTTCCCTTATGAGATAATGCCTCTCATAGCAAATGTGTACAGCGCGAGCTGAAAATGCATTTACAGCACTAAAAAACCAAACTTTTATAACAGCTAAACCAAACGTTTCAAATGTAAATTTCCACCTTTATATAGTGTAGAAAGGCATCCTGAAGCCTGGAAAGTCATTAATTTGATTGTCCAGTATTTCCTTCATGAGATATTGCAACACTTAGAAAAAGTGTACAGCGCCAGCAGACAATGAATTTTCAGCACTAAAAAAACGAAACTTCATTAACAGCTAAACCAAACGTTTCCAATATAAATTTCCACATTTATAGAGTGTAAAAAGGCATCCTGAAGCCTGGGAAGTCATTAATTTGATTGTCCAGTATTTCCCTTATGAGATAATGCCTCACATAGCAAATGTGTACAGTGCGAGCTGAAAATGCATTTTCAGCACTAAAAAACCAAACTTTTATAACAGCTAAACCAAACGTTTCCAATGTAAATTTCCACCTTTAGATAGTGTAAAAAGACATCCTGAAGCCTGGGCAGTCATTAATTTGATTGTCCAGTATTTCCCTTATGAGATAATGCCTCACATAGCAAATGTGTACAGTGCGAGCTGAAAATGCATTTTCAGCACTAAAAAAACCAAACTTTTATAACAGCTAAACCAAACGTTTCCAATGTAAATTTCCACCTTTATATAGTGTAAAAAGACATCCTGAAGCCTGGGCAGTCATTAATTTGATTGTCCAATATTTCCCTTATGAGATAATGCCTCTCATAGCAAATGTGTACAGCGCGAGCTGAAAATGCATTTACAGCACTAAAAAACCAAACTTTTATAACAGCTAAACCAAACGTTTCCAATGTAAATTTCCACCTTTATATAGTGTAGAAAGGCATCCTGAAGCCTGGAAAGTCATTAATTTGATTGTCCAGTATTTCCTTCATGAGATATTGCAACACTTAGAAAAAGTGTACAGCGCCAGCAGACAATGAATTTTCAGCACTAAAAAAACGAAACTTCATTAACAGCTAAACCAAACGTTTCCAATGTAAATTTCCACATTTATAGAGTGTAAAAAGGCATCCTGAAGCCTGGGAAGTCATTAATTTGATTGTCCAGTATTTCCCTTATGAGATAATGCCTCACATAGCAAATGTGTACAGTGCGAGCTGAAAATGCATTTTCAGCACTAAAAAAACAAACTTTTATAACAGCTAAACCAAACGTTTCCAATGTAAATTTCCACCTTTATATAGTGTAAAAAGACATCCTGAAGCCTGGGCAGTCATTAATTTGATTGTCCAGTATTTCCCTTATGAGATAATGCCTCACATAGCAAATGTGTACAGTGCGAGCTGAAAATGCATTTTCAGCACTAAAAAAACCAAACTTTTATAACAGCTAAACCAAACGTTTCCAATGTAAATTTCCACCTTTATATAGTGTAAAAAGACATCCTGAAGCCTAGGCAGTCATTAATTTGATTGTCCAATATTTCCCTTATGAGACAATGCCTCTCATAGCAAATGTGTACAGCGCGAGCTGAAAATGCATTTTCAGCACTAAAAAAACAAACTTTTATAACAGCTAAACCAAACGTTTCCAATGTACATTTCCACCTTTATATAGTGTAGAAAGGCATCCTGAAGCCTGGAAAGTCATTGATTTGATTGTCCAGTATTTCCTTCATGAGATATTGCAACACTTAGAAAAAGTGTACAGCGCCAGCAGACAATGAATTTTCAGCACTAAAAAAACGAAACTTCATTAACAGCTAAACTAAACGTTTCCAATGTAAATTTCCAACTTTATATAGAGTAAAAAGACATCCTGAAGCCTGGGCAGCCATTAATTTGATTGTCCAATATTTCCCTTATGAGATAATGCCTCTCATAGCAAATGTGTACAGCGCGAGCTGAAAATGCATTTACAGCACTAAAAAACCAAACTTTTATAACGGCTAAACAAAACGTTTCCAATGTAAATTTCCACCTTTATATAGTGTAAAAAGACATCCTGAAGCCTGGGCAGTCATTAATTTGATTGTCCAATATTTCCCTTATGAGATAATGCCTCTCATAGCAAATGTGTACAGCGCGAGCTGAAAATGCATTTACAGCACTAAAAAACCAAACTTTTATAACAGCTAAACCAAACGTTTCCAAAGTAAATTTCCACCTTTATATAGTGTAGAAAGGCATCCTGAAGCCTGGAAAGTCATTAATTTGATTGTCCAGTATTTCCTTCATGAGATATTGCAACACTTAGAAAAAGTGTACAGCGCCAGCAGACAATGAATTTTCAGCACTAAAAAAAACGAAACTTCATTAACAGCTAAACTAAACGTTTCCAATGTAAATTTCCACCTTTATATAGTGTAAAAAGACATCCTGAAGCCTGGGCAGTCATTAATTTGATTGTCCAATATTTCCCTTATGAGATAATGCCTCTCATAGCAAATGTGTACAGCGCGAGCTGAAAATGCATTTACAGCACTAAAAAACCAAACTTTTATAACAGCTAAACCAAACGTTTCCAATGTAAATTTCCACCTTTATATAGTGTAAAAAGACATCCTGAAGCCTGGGCAGTCATTAATTTGATTGTCCAGTATTTCCCTTATGAGATAATGCCTCACATAGCAAATGTGTACAGTGCGAGCTGAAAATGCATTTTCAGCACTAAAAAAACCAAACTTTTATAACAGCTAAACCAAACGTTTCCAATGTAAATTTCCACCTTTATATAGTGTAAAAAGACATCCTGAAGCCTAGGCAGTCATTAATTTGATTGTCCAATATTTCCCTTATGAGACAATGCCTCTCATAGCAAATGTGTACAGCGCGAGCTGAAAATGCATTTTCAGCACTAAAAAAACAAACTTTTATAACAGCTAAACCAAACGTTTCCAATGTACATTTCCACCTTTATATAGTGTAGAAAGGCATCCTGAAGCCTGGAAAGTCATTGATTTGATTGTCCAGTATTTCCTTCATGAGATATTGCAACACTTAGAAAAAGTGTACAGCGCCAGCAGACAATGAATTTTCAGCACTAAAAAAACGAAACTTCATTAACAGCTAAACTAAACGTTTCCAATGTAAATTTCCAACTTTATATAGAGTAAAAAGACATCCTGAAGCCTGGGCAGCCATTAATTTGATTGTCCAATATTTCCCTTATGAGATAATGCCTCTCATAGCAAATGTGTACAGCGCGAGCTGAAAATGCATTTACAGCACTAAAAAACCAAACTTTTATAACAGCTAAACCAAACGTTTCCAATGTAAATTTCCACCTTTATATAGTGTAAAAAGACATCCTGAAGCCTGGGCAGTCATTAATTTGATTGTCCAATATTTCCCTTATGAGATAATGCCTCTCATAGCAAATGTGTACAGCGCGAGCTGAAAATGCATTTACAGCACTAAAAAACCAAACTTTTATAACAGCTAAACCAAACGTTTCCAAAGTAAATTTCCACCTTTATATAGTGTAGAAAGGCATCCTGAAGCCTGGAAAGTCATTAATTTGATTGTCCAGTATTTCCTTCATGAGATATTGCAACACTTAGAAAAAGTGTACAGCGCCAGCAGACAATGAATTTTCAGCACTAAAAAAAACGAAACTTCATTAACAGCTAAACTAAACGTTTCCAATGTAAATTTCCACCTTTATATAGTGTAAAAAGACATCCTGAAGCCTGGGCAGTCATTAATTTGATTGTCCAATATTTCCCTTATGAGATAATGCCTCTCATAGCAAATGTGTACAGCGCGAGCTGAAAATGCATTTACAGCACTAAAAAACCAAACTTTTATAACAGCTAAACCAAACGTTTCCAATGTAAATTTCCACCTTTATATAGTGTAGAAAGGCATCCTGAAGCCTGGAAAGTCATTAATTTGATTGTCCAGTATTTCCTTCATGAGATATTGCAACACTTAGAAAAAGTGTACAGCGCCAGCAGACAATGAATTTTCAGCACTAAAAAAACGAAACTTCATTAACAGCTAAACCAAACGTTTCCAATGTAAATTTCCACATTTATAGAGTGTAAAAAGGCATCCTGAAGCCTGGGAAGTCATTAATTTGATTGTCCAGTATTTCCCTTATGAGATAATGCCTCACATAGCAAATGTGTACAGTGCGAGCTGAAAATGCATTTTCAGCACTAAAAAAACAAACTTTTATAACAGCTAAACCAAACGTTTCCAATGTAAATTTCCACCTTTATATAGTGTAAAAAGACATCCTGAAGCCTGGAAAGTCATTAATTTGATTGTCCAGTATTTCCATATTGCAACACTTAGAAAAAGTGTACAGCGCCAGCAGACAATGAATTTTCAGCACTAAAAAAACGAAACTTCATTAACAGCTAAACTAAATGTTTCCGATGTAAATTTCCACCCTTATATAGTGTAAAAAGACATCCTGAAGCCTGGGCAGTCATTAATTTGATTGTCTAATATTTCCCTTATGAGATAATGCCTCTCATAGCAAATGTGTACAGCGCGAGCTGAAAATGCATTTACCGCACTAAAAAACCAAACTTTTATAACAGCTAAACCAAACGTTTCCAATGTACATTTCCACCTTTATATAGTGTAGAAAGGCATCCTGAAGCCTGGAAAGTCATTAATTTGTTTGTCCAGTATTTCCTTCATGAGATATTGCAACACTTAGAAAAAGTGTACAGCGCCAGCAGACAATGAATTTTCAGCACTAAAAAAACGAAACTTCATTAACAGCTAAACTAAACGTTTCCAATGTATATTTCCACCTTTATATAGTGTAAAAAGACATCCTGAAGCCTGGGCAGTCATTAATTTGATTGTCCAATATTTCCCTTATGAGATAATGCCTCTCATAGCAAATGTGTACAGCGCGAGCTGAAAATGCATTTACAGCACTAAAAAAACAAACTTTTATAACAGCTAAACCAAACGTTTCCAATGTAAATTTCCACCTTTATATAGTGTAAAAAGACATCCTGAAGCCTGGGCAGTCATTAATTTGATTGTCCAGTATTTCCCTTATGAGATAATGCCTCACATAGCAAATGTGGACAGTGCGAGCTGAAAATGCATTTTCAGCACTAAAAAAACCAAACTTTTATAACAGCTAAACCAAACGTTTCCAATGTAAATTTCCACCTTTATATAGTGTAAAAAGACATCCTGAAGCCTGGGCAGTCATTAATTTGATTGTCCAGTATTTCCCTTATGAGATAATGCCTCACACAGCAAATGTGTACAGTGCGAGCTGAAAATGCATTTTCAGCACTAAAAAAACCAAACTTTTATAACAGCTAAACCAAACGTTTCCAATGTAAATCTCCACCTTTATATAGTGTAAAAAGACATCCTGAAGCCTGGGCAGTCATTAATTTGATTGTCCAATATTTCCCTTCTGAGATAATGCCTCTCATAGCAAATGTGTACAGCGCGAGCTGAAAATGCATTTACAGCACTAAAAAACCAAACTTTTATAACAGCTAAACCAAACGTTTCCAATGTACATTTCCACCTTTATATAGTGTAGAAAGGCATCCTGAAGCCTGGAAAGTAATTAATTTGATTGTCCAGTATTTCCTTCATGAGATATTGCAACACATAGAAAAAATGTACAGCGCCAGCAGACAATGAATTTTCAGCACTAAAAAAACGAAACTTCATTAACAGCTAAACTAAACGTTTCCAATGTAAATTTCCACCTTTATATAGTGTAGAAAGGCATCCTGAAGCCTGGAAAGTCATTAATTTGATTGTCCAGTATTTCCTTCATGAGATATTGCAACACTTAGAAAAAGTGTACAGCGCCAGCAGACAATGAATTTTCAGCACTAAAAAAACGAAACTTCATTAACAGCTAAACTAAACGTTTCCAATGTAAATTTCCACCCTTATATAGTGTAAAAAGACATCCTGAAGCCTGGGCAGTCATTAATTTGATTGTCCAATATTTCCCTTATGAGATAATGCTTCTCATAGCAAATGTGTACAGCGCGAGCTGAAAATGCATTTACAGCACTAAAAAACCAAACTTTTATAACAGCTAAACCAAACGTTTCCAATGTAAATTTCCACCTTTATATAGTGTAGAAAGGCATCCTGAAGCCTGGAAAGTCATTAATTTGATTGTCCAGTATTTCCTTCATGAGATATTGCAACACTTAGAAAAAGTGTACAGCGCCAGCAGACAATGAATTTTCAGCACTAAAAAAACGAAACTTCATTAACAGCTAAACCAAACGTTTCCAATGTAAATTTCCACATTTATAGAGTGTAAAAAGGCATCCTGAAGCCTGGGAAGTCATTAATTTGATTGTCCAGTATTTCCCTTATGAGATAATGCCTCACATAGCAAATGTGTACAGTGCGAGCTGAAAATGCATTTTCAGCACTAAAAAACCAAACTTTTATAACAGCTAAACCAAACGTTTCCAATGTAAATTTCCACCTTTATATAGTGTAAAAAGACATCCTGAAGCCTGGGCAGTCATTAATTTGATTGTCCAATATTTCCCTTCTGAGATAATGCCTCTCATAGCAAATGTGTACAGCGCGAGCTGAAAATGCATTTACAGCACTAAAAAACCAAACTTTTATAACAGCTAAACCAAACGTTTCCAATGTACATTTCCACCTTTATATAGTGTAGAAAGGCATCCTGAAGCCTGGAAAGTCATTAATTTGATTGTCCAGTATTTCCTTCATGAGATATTGCAACACTTAGAAAAAGTGTACAGCGCCAGCAGACAATGAATTTTCAGCACTAAAAAAACGAAACTTCATTAACAGCTAAACTAAACGTTTCCAATGTAAATTTCCACCCTTATATAGTGTAAAAATACATCCTGAAGCCTGGGCAGTCATTAATTTGATTGTCCAATATTTCCCTTATGAGATAATGCCTCTCATAGCAAATGTGTACAGCGCGAGCTGAAAATGCATTTACAGCACTAAAAAACCAAACTTTTATAACAGCTAAACCAAACGTTTCCAATGTAAATTTCCACCTTTATATAGTGTAGAAAGGCATCCTGAAGCCTGGAAAGTCATTAATTTGATTGTCCAGTATTTCCTTCATGAGATATTGCAACACTTAGAAAAAGTGTACAGCGCCAGCAGACAATGAATTTTCAGCACTAAAAAAACGAAACTTCATTAACAGCTAAACCAAACGTTTCCAATGTAAATTTCCACATTTATAGAGTGTAAAAAGGCATCCTGAAGCCTGGGAAGTCATTAATTTGATTGTCCAGTATTTCCCTTATGAGATAATGCCTCACATAGCAAATGTGTACAGTGCGAGCTGAAAATGCATTTTCAGCACTAAAAAAACAAACTTTTATAACAGCTAAACCAAACGTTTCCAATTTAAATTTCCACCTTTATATAGTGTAAAAAGACATCCTGAAGCCTGGGCAGTCATTAATTTGATTGTCCAGTATTTCCCTTATGAGATAATGCCTCACATAGCAAATGTGTACAGTGCGAGCTGAAAATGCATTTTCAGCACTAAAAAAACCAAACTTTTATAACAGCTAAACCAAACGTTTCCAATGTAAATTTCCACCTTTATATAGTGTAAAAAGACATCCCGAAGCCTAGGCAGTCATTAATTTGATTGTCCAATATTTCCCTTATGAGACAATGCCTCTCATAGCAAATGTGTACAGCGCGAGCTGAAAATGCATTTTCAGCACTAAAAAAACAAACTTTTATAACAGCTAAACCAAACGTTTCCAATGTACATTTCCACCTTTATATAGTGTAGAAAGGCATCCTGAAGCCTGGAAAGTCATTGATTTGATTGTCCAGTATTTCCTTCATGAGATATTGCAACACTTAGAAAAAGTGTACAGCGCCAGCAGACAATGAATTTTCAGCACTAAAAAAACGAAACTTCATTAACAGCTAAACTAAACGTTTCCAATGTAAATTTCCAACTTTATATAGAGTAAAAAGACATCCTGAAGCCTGGGCAGCCATTAATTTGATTGTCCAATATTTCCCTTATGAGATAATGCCTCTCATAGCAAATGTGTACAGCGCGAGCTGAAAATGCATTTACAGCACTAAAAAACCAAACTTTTATAACAGCTAAACCAAACGTTTCCAATGTAAATTTCCACCTTTATATAGTGTAAAAAGACATCCTGAAGCCTGGGCAGTCATTAATTTGATTGTCCAATATTTCCCTTATGAGATAATGCCTCTCATAGCAAATGTGTACAGCGCGAGCTGAAAATGCATTTACAGCACTAAAAAACCAAACTTTTATAACAGCTAAACCAAACGTTTCCAAAGTAAATTTCCACCTTTATATAGTGTAGAAAGGCATCCTGAAGCCTGGAAAGTCATTAATTTGATTGTCCAGTATTTCCTTCATGAGATATTGCAACACTTAGAAAAAGTGTACAGCGCCAGCAGACAATGAATTTTCAGCACTAAAAAAAACGAAACTTCATTAACAGCTAAACTAAACGTTTCCAATGTAAATTTCCACCTTTATATAGTGTAAAAAGACATCCTGAAGCCTGGGCAGTCATTAATTTGATTGTCCAATATTTCCCTTATGAGATAATGCCTCTCATAGCAAATGTGTACAGCGCGAGCTGAAAATGCATTTACAGCACTAAAAAACCAAACTTTTATAACAGCTAAACCAAACGTTTCCAATGTAAATTTCCACCTTTATATAGTGTAAAAAGACATCCTGAAGCCTGGGCAGTCATTAATTTGATTGTCCAGTATTTCCCTTATGAGATAATGCCTCACATAGCAAATGTGTACAGTGCGAGCTGAAAATGCATTTTCAGCACTAAAAAAACCAAACTTTTATAACAGCTAAACCAAACGTTTCCAATGTAAATTTCCACCTTTATATAGTGTAAAAAGACATCCTGAAGCCTAGGCAGTCATTAATTTGATTGTCCAATATTTCCCTTATGAGACAATGCCTCTCATAGCAAATGTGTACAGCGCGAGCTGAAAATGCATTTTCAGCACTAAAAAAACAAACTTTTATAACAGCTAAACCAAACGTTTCCAATGTACATTTCCACCTTTATATAGTGTAGAAAGGCATCCTGAAGCCTGGAAAGTCATTGATTTGATTGTCCAGTATTTCCTTCATGAGATATTGCAACACTTAGAAAAAGTGTACAGCGCCAGCAGACAATGAATTTTCAGCACTAAAAAAACGAAACTTCATTAACAGCTAAACTAAACGTTTCCAATGTAAATTTCCAACTTTATATAGAGTAAAAAGACATCCTGAAGCCTGGGCAGCCATTAATTTGATTGTCCAATATTTCCCTTATGAGATAATGCCTCTCATAGCAAATGTGTACAGCGCGAGCTGAAAATGCATTTACAGCACTAAAAAACCAAACTTTTATAACAGCTAAACCAAACGTTTCCAATGTAAATTTCCACCTTTATATAGTGTAAAAAGACATCCTGAAGCCTGGGCAGTCATTAATTTGATTGTCCAATATTTCCCTTATGAGATAATGCCTCTCATAGCAAATGTGTACAGCGCGAGCTGAAAATGCATTTACAGCACTAAAAAACCAAACTTTTATAACAGCTAAACCAAACGTTTCCAAAGTAAATTTCCACCTTTATATAGTGTAGAAAGGCATCCTGAAGCCTGGAAAGTCATTAATTTGATTGTCCAGTATTTCCTTCATGAGATATTGCAACACTTAGAAAAAGTGTACAGCGCCAGCAGACAATGAATTTTCAGCACTAAAAAAAACGAAACTTCATTAACAGCTAAACTAAACGTTTCCAATGTAAATTTCCACCTTTATATAGTGTAAAAAGACATCCTGAAGCCTGGGCAGTCATTAATTTGATTGTCCAATATTTCCCTTATGAGATAATGCCTCTCATAGCAAATGTGTACAGCGCGAGCTGAAAATGCATTTACAGCACTAAAAAACCAAACTTTTATAACAGCTAAACCAAACGTTTCCAATGTAAATTTCCACCTTTATATAGTGTAGAAAGGCATCCTGAAGCCTGGAAAGTCATTAATTTGATTGTCCAGTATTTCCTTCATGAGATATTGCAACACTTAGAAAAAGTGTACAGCGCCAGCAGACAATGAATTTTCAGCACTAAAAAAACGAAACTTCATTAACAGCTAAACCAAACGTTTCCAATGTAAATTTCCACATTTATAGAGTGTAAAAAGGCATCCTGAAGCCTGGGAAGTCATTAATTTGATTGTCCAGTATTTCCCTTATGAGATAATGCCTCACATAGCAAATGTGTACAGTGCGAGCTGAAAATGCATTTTCAGCACTAAAAAAACAAACTTTTATAACAGCTAAACCAAACGTTTCCAATGTAAATTTCCACCTTTATATAGTGTAAAAAGACATCCTGAAGCCTGGAAAGTCATTAATTTGATTGTCCAGTATTTCCATATTGCAACACTTAGAAAAAGTGTACAGCGCCAGCAGACAATGAATTTTCAGCACTAAAAAAACGAAACTTCATTAACAGCTAAACTAAATGTTTCCGATGTAAATTTCCACCCTTATATAGTGTAAAAAGACATCCTGAAGCCTGGGCAGTCATTAATTTGATTGTCTAATATTTCCCTTATGAGATAATGCCTCTCATAGCAAATGTGTACAGCGCGAGCTGAAAATGCATTTACCGCACTAAAAAACCAAACTTTTATAACAGCTAAACCAAACGTTTCCAATGTACATTTCCACCTTTATATAGTGTAGAAAGGCATCCTGAAGCCTGGAAAGTCATTAATTTGTTTGTCCAGTATTTCCTTCATGAGATATTGCAACACTTAGAAAAAGTGTACAGCGCCAGCAGACAATGAATTTTCAGCACTAAAAAAACGAAACTTCATTAACAGCTAAACTAAACGTTTCCAATGTATATTTCCACCTTTATATAGTGTAAAAAGACATCCTGAAGCCTGGGCAGTCATTAATTTGATTGTCCAATATTTCCCTTATGAGATAATGCCTCTCATAGCAAATGTGTACAGCGCGAGCTGAAAATGCATTTACAGCACTAAAAAAACAAACTTTTATAACAGCTAAACCAAACGTTTCCAATGTAAATTTCCACCTTTATATAGTGTAAAAAGACATCCTGAAGCCTGGGCAGTCATTAATTTGATTGTCCAGTATTTCCCTTATGAGATAATGCCTCACATAGCAAATGTGGACAGTGCGAGCTGAAAATGCATTTTCAGCACTAAAAAAACCAAACTTTTATAACAGCTAAACCAAACGTTTCCAATGTAAATTTCCACCTTTATATAGTGTAAAAAGACATCCTGAAGCCTGGGCAGTCATTAATTTGATTGTCCAGTATTTCCCTTATGAGATAATGCCTCACACAGCAAATGTGTACAGTGCGAGCTGAAAATGCATTTTCAGCACTAAAAAAACCAAACTTTTATAACAGCTAAACCAAACGTTTCCAATGTAAATCTCCACCTTTATATAGTGTAAAAAGACATCCTGAAGCCTGGGCAGTCATTAATTTGATTGTCCAATATTTCCCTTCTGAGATAATGCCTCTCATAGCAAATGTGTACAGCGCGAGCTGAAAATGCATTTACAGCACTAAAAAACCAAACTTTTATAACAGCTAAACCAAACGTTTCCAATGTACATTTCCACCTTTATATAGTGTAGAAAGGCATCCTGAAGCCTGGAAAGTAATTAATTTGATTGTCCAGTATTTCCTTCATGAGATATTGCAACACATAGAAAAAATGTACAGCGCCAGCAGACAATGAATTTTCAGCACTAAAAAAACGAAACTTCATTAACAGCTAAACTAAACGTTTCCAATGTAAATTTCCACCTTTATATAGTGTAGAAAGGCATCCTGAAGCCTGGAAAGTCATTAATTTGATTGTCCAGTATTTCCTTCATGAGATATTGCAACACTTAGAAAAAGTGTACAGCGCCAGCAGACAATGAATTTTCAGCACTAAAAAAACGAAACTTCATTAACAGCTAAACTAAACGTTTCCAATGTAAATTTCCACCCTTATATAGTGTAAAAAGACATCCTGAAGCCTGGGCAGTCATTAATTTGATTGTCCAATATTTCCCTTATGAGATAATGCTTCTCATAGCAAATGTGTACAGCGCGAGCTGAAAATGCATTTACAGCACTAAAAAACCAAACTTTTATAACAGCTAAACCAAACGTTTCCAATGTAAATTTCCACCTTTATATAGTGTAGAAAGGCATCCTGAAGCCTGGAAAGTCATTAATTTGATTGTCCAGTATTTCCTTCATGAGATATTGCAACACTTAGAAAAAGTGTACAGCGCCAGCAGACAATGAATTTTCAGCACTAAAAAAACGAAACTTCATTAACAGCTAAACCAAACGTTTCCAATGTAAATTTCCACATTTATAGAGTGTAAAAAGGCATCCTGAAGCCTGGGAAGTCATTAATTTGATTGTCCAGTATTTCCCTTATGAGATAATGCCTCACATAGCAAATGTGTACAGTGCGAGCTGAAAATGCATTTTCAGCACTAAAAAACCAAACTTTTATAACAGCTAAACCAAACGTTTCCAATGTAAATTTCCACCTTTATATAGTGTAAAAAGACATCCTGAAGCCTGGGCAGTCATTAATTTGATTGTCCAATATTTCCCTTCTGAGATAATGCCTCTCATAGCAAATGTGTACAGCGCGAGCTGAAAATGCATTTACAGCACTAAAAAACCAAACTTTTATAACAGCTAAACCAAACGTTTCCAATGTACATTTCCACCTTTATATAGTGTAGAAAGGCATCCTGAAGCCTGGAAAGTCATTAATTTGATTGTCCAGTATTTCCTTCATGAGATATTGCAACACTTAGAAAAAGTGTACAGCGCCAGCAGACAATGAATTTTCAGCACTAAAAAAACGAAACTTCATTAACAGCTAAACTAAACGTTTCCAATGTAAATTTCCACCCTTATATAGTGTAAAAATACATCCTGAAGCCTGGGCAGTCATTAATTTGATTGTCCAATATTTCCCTTATGAGATAATGCCTCTCATAGCAAATGTGTACAGCGCGAGCTGAAAATGCATTTACAGCACTAAAAAACCAAACTTTTATAACAGCTAAACCAAACGTTTCCAATGTAAATTTCCACCTTTATATAGTGTAGAAAGGCATCCTGAAGCCTGGAAAGTCATTAATTTGATTGTCCAGTATTTCCTTCATGAGATATTGCAACACTTAGAAAAAGTGTACAGCGCCAGCAGACAATGAATTTTCAGCACTAAAAAAACGAAACTTCATTAACAGCTAAACCAAACGTTTCCAATGTAAATTTCCACATTTATAGAGTGTAAAAAGGCATCCTGAAGCCTGGGAAGTCATTAATTTGATTGTCCAGTATTTCCCTTATGAGATAATGCCTCACATAGCAAATGTGTACAGTGCGAGCTGAAAATGCATTTTCAGCACTAAAAAAACAAACTTTTATAACAGCTAAACCAAACGTTTCCAATTTAAATTTCCACCTTTATATAGTGTAAAAAGACATCCTGAAGCCTGGGCAGTCATTAATTTGATTGTCCAGTATTTCCCTTATGAGATAATGCCTCACATAGCAAATGTGTACAGTGCGAGCTGAAAATGCATTTTCAGCACTAAAAAAACCAAACTTTTATAACAGCTAAACCAAACGTTTCCAATGTAAATTTCCACCTTTATATAGTGTAAAAAGACATCCCGAAGCCTAGGCAGTCATTAATTTGATTGTCCAATATTTCCCTTATGAGACAATGCCTCTCATAGCAAATGTGTACAGCGCGAGCTGAAAATGCATTTTCAGCACTAAAAAAACAAACTTTTATAACAGCTAAACCAAACGTTTCCAATGTACATTTCCACCTTTATATAGTGTAGAAAGGCATCCTGAAGCCTGGAAAGTCATTGATTTGATTGTCCAGTATTTCCTTCATGAGATATTGCAACACTTAGAAAAAGTGTACAGCGCCAGCAGACAATGAATTTTCAGCACTAAAAAAACGAAACTTCATTAACAGCTAAACTAAACGTTTCCAATGTAAATTTCCAACTTTATATAGAGTAAAAAGACACCCTGAAGCCTGGGCAGCCATTAATTTGATTGTCCAATATTTCCCTTATGAGATAATTCCTCTCGTAGCAAATGTGTACAGCGCGAGCTGAAAATGCATTTACAGCACTAAAAAACCAAACTTTTATAATAGCTAAACCAAACGTTTCCAATGTAAATTTCCACCTTTATATAGTGTAAAAAGACATCCTGAAGCCTGGGCAGTCATTAATTTGATTGTCCAATATTTCCCTTATGAGATAATGCCTCTCATAGCAAATGTGTACAGCGCGAGCTGAAAATGCATTTACAGCACTAAAAAACCAAACTTTTATAACAGCTAAACCAAACGTTTCCAATGTAAATTTCCACCTTTATATAGTGTAGAAAGGCATCCTGAAGCCTGGAAAGTCATTAATTTGATTGTCCAGTATTTCCTTCATGAGATATTGCAACACTTAGAAAAAGTGTACAGCGCCAGCAGACAATGAATTTTCAGCACTAAAAAAAACGAAACTTCATTAACAGCTAAACTAAACGTTTCCAATGTAAATTTCCACCTTTATATAGTGTAAAAAGACATCCTGAAGCCTGGGCAGTCATTAATTTGATTGTCCAATATTTCCCTTATGAGATAATGCCTCTCATAGCAAATGTGTACAGCGCGAGCTGAAAATGCATTTACAGCACTAAAAAACCAAACTTTTATAACAGCTAAACCAAACGTTTCCAATGTAAATTTCCACCTTTATATAGTGTAGAAAGGCATCCTGAAGCCTGGAAAGTCATTAATTTGATTGTCCAGTATTTCCTTCATGAGATATTGCAACACTTAGAAAAAGTGTACAGCGCCAGCAGACAATGAATTTTCAGCACTAAAAAAACGAAACTTCATTAACAGCTAAACTAAACGTTTCCGATGTAAATTTCCACCCTTATATAGTGTAAAAAGACATCCTGAAGCCTGGGCAGTCATTAATTTGATTGTCTAATATTTCCCTTATGAGATAATGCCTCTCATAGCAAATGTGTACAGCGCGAGCTGAAAATGCATTTACAGCACTAAAAAACCAAACTTTTATAACAGCTAAACCAAACGTTTCCAATGTACATTTCCACTTTATATAGTGTAGAAAGGCATCCTGAAGCCTGGAAAGTCATTAATTTGATTGTCCAGTATTTCCTTCATGAGATATTGCAACACTTAGAAAAAGTGTACAGCGCCAGCAGACAATGAATTTTCAGCACTAAAAAAACGAAACTTCATTAACAGCTAAACCAAACGTTTCCAATGTAAATTTCCACATTTATAGAGTGTAAAAAGGCATCCTGAAGCCTGGGAAGTCATTAATTTGATTGTCCAGTATTTCCCTTATGAGATAATGCCTCACATAGCAAATGTGTACAGTGCGAGCTGAAAATGCATTTTCAGCACTAAAAAACCAAACTTTTATAACAGCTAAACCAAACGTTTCCAATGTAAATTTCCACCTTTTTATAGTGTAAAAAGACATCCTGAAGCCTGGGCAGTCATTAATTTGATTGTCCAATATTTCCCTTTTGAGATAATGCCTCTCATAGCAAATGTGTACAGCGCGAGCTGAAAATGCATTTACAGCACTAAAAAACCAAACTTTTATAACAGCTAAACCAAACGTTTCCAATGTACATTTCCACCTTTATATAGTGTAGAAAGGCATCCTGAAGCCTGGAAAGTCATTAATTTGATTGTCCAGTATTTCCTTCATGAGATATTGCAACACTTAGAAAAAGTGTACAGCGCCAGCAGACAATGAATTTTCAGCACTAAAAAAACGAAACTTCATTAACAGCTAAACTAAACGTTTCCGATGTAAATTTCCACCCTTATATAGTGTAAAAAGACATCCTGAAGCCTGGGCAGTCATTAATTTGATTGTCTAATATTTCCCTTATGAGATAATGCCTCTCATAGCAAATGTGTACAGCGCGAGCTGAAAATGCATTTACAGCACTAAAAAACCAAACTTTTATAACAGCTAAACCAAACGTTTCCAATGTACATTTCCACTTTATATAGTGTAGAAAGGCATCCTGAAGCCTGGAAAGTCATTAATTTGATTGTCCAGTATTTCCTTCATGAGATATTGCAACACTTAGAAAAAGTGTACAGCGCCAGCAGACAATGAATTTTCAGCACTAAAAAAACGAAACTTCATTAACAGCTAAACCAAACGTTTCCAATGTAAATTTCCACATTTATAGAGTGTAAAAAGGCATCCTGAAGCCTGGGAAGTCATTAATTTGATTGTCCAGTATTTCCCTTATGAGATAATGCCTCACATAGCAAATGTGTACAGTGCGAGCTGAAAATGCATTTTCAGCACTAAAAAACCAAACTTTTATAACAGCTAAACCAAACGTTTCCAATGTAAATTTCCACCTTTATATAGTGTAAAAAGACATCCTGAAGCCTGGGCAGTCATTAATTTGATTGTCCAGTATTTCCCTTATGAGATAATGCCTCACACAGCAAATGTGTACAGTGCGAGCTGAAAATGCATTTTCAGCACTAAAAAAACCAAACTTTTACAACAGCTAAACCAAACGTTTCCAATGTAAATTTCCACCTTTATAGAGTGTAAAAAGACATCCTGAACCCTGGGCAGTCATTAATTTGATTGTCCAATATTTCCCTTCTGAGATAATGCCTCTCATAGCAAATGTGTACAGCGCGAGCTGAAAATGCATTTACAGCACTAAAAAACCAAACTTTTATAACAGCTAAACCAAACGTTTCCAATGTACATTTCCACCTTTATATAGTGTAGAAAGGCATCCTGAAGCCTGGAAAGTCATTAATTTGATTGTCCAGTATTTCCTTCATGAGATATTGCAACACTTAGAAAAAGTGTACAGCGCCAGCAGACAATGAATTTTCAGCACTAAAAAAACGAAACTTCATTAACAGCTAAACTAAACGTTTCCAATGTAAATTTCCACCCTTATATAGTGTAAAAAGACATCCTGAAGCCTGGGCAGTCATTAATTTGATTGTCCAATATTTCCCTTATGAGATAATGCCTCTCATAGCAAATGTGTACAGCGCGAGCTGAAAATGCATTTACAGCACTAAAAAACCAAACTTTTATAACAGCTAAACCAAACGTTTCCAATGTAAATTTCCACCTTTATATAGTGTAGAAAGGCATCCTGAAGCCTGGAAAGTCATTAATTTGATTGTCCAGTATTTCCTTCATGAGATATTGCAACACTTAGAAAAAGTGTACAGCGCCAGCAGACAATGAATTTTCAGCACTAAAAAAACGAAACTTCATTAACAGCTAAACCAAACGTTTCCAATGTAAATTTCCACATTCATAGAGTGTAAAAAGGCATCCTGAAGCCTGGGAAGTCATTAATTTGATTGTCCAGTATTTCCCTTATGAGATAATGCCTCACATAGCAAATGTGTACAGTGCGAGCTGAAAATGCATTTTCAGCACTAAAAAACCAAACTTTTATAACAGCTAAACCAAACGTTTCCAATGTAAATTTCCACCTTTATATAGTGTAAAAAGACATCCTGAAGCCTGGGCAGTCATTAATTTGATTGTCCAGTATTTCCCTTATGAGATAATGCCTCACACAGCAAATGTGTACAGTGCGAGCTGAAAATGCATTTTCAGCACTAAAAAAAACAAACTTTTATAACAGCTAAACCAAACGTTTCCAATGTAAATTTCCACCTTTATATAGTGTAAAAAGACATCCTGAAGCATGGGCAGTCATTAATTTGATTGTCCAATATTTCCCTTCTGAGATAATGCCTCTCATAGCAAATGTGTACAGCGCGAGCTGAAAATGCATTTACAGCACTAAAAAACCAAACTTTTATAACAGCTAAACCAAACGTTTCCAATGTACATTTCCACCTTTATATAGTGTAGAAAGGCATCCTGAAGCCTGGAAAGTCATTAATTTGATTGTCCAGTATTTCCTTCATGAGATATTGCAACACTTAGAAAAAGTGTACAGCGCCAGCAGACAATGAATTTTCAGCACTAAAAAAACGAAACTTCATTAACAGCTAAACTAAACGTTTCCAATGTAAATTTCCACCCTTATATAGTGTAAAAAGACATCCTGAAGCCTGGGCAGTCATTAATTTGATTGTCCAATATTTCCCTTATGAGATAATGCCTCTCATAGCAAATGTGTACAGCGCGAGCTGAAAATGCATTTACAGCACTAAAAAACCAAACTTTTATAACAGCTAAACCAAACGTTTCCAATGTAAATTTCCACCTTTATATAGTGTAAAAAGACATCCTGAAGCCTGGGCAGTCATTAATTTGATTGTCCAATATTTCCCTTCTGAGATAATGCCTCTCATAGCAAATGTGTACAGCGCGAGCTGAAAATGCATTTACAGCACTAAAAAACCAAACTTTTATAACAGCTAAACCAAACGTTTCCAATGTAAATTTCCACCTTTATATAGTGTAGAAAGGCATCCTGAAGCCTGGAAAGTCATTAATTTGATTGTCCAGTATTTCCTTCATGAGATATTGCAACACTTAGAAAAAGTGTACAGCGCCAGCAGACAATGAATTTTCAGCACTAAAAAAACGAAACTTCATTAACAGCTAAACCAAACGTTTCCAATGTAAATTTCCACATTTATAGAGTGTAAAAAGGCATCCTGAAGCCTGGGAAGTCATTAATTTGATTGTCCAGTATTTCCCTTATGAGATAATGCCTCACATAGCAAATGTGTACAGTGCGAGCTGAAAATGCATTTTCAGCACTAAAAAAACAAACTTTTATAACAGCTAAACCAAACGTTTCCAATGTAAATTTCCACCTTTATATAGTGTAAAAAGACATCCTGAAGCCTGGGCAGTCATTAATTTGATTGTCCAGTATTTCCCTTATGAGATAATGCCTCACACAGCAAATGTGTACAGTGCGAGCTGAAAATGCATTTTCAGCACTAAAAAAACCAAACTTTTATAACAGCTAAACCAAACGTTTCCAATGTAAATTTCCACCTTTATATAGTGTAAAAAGACATCCTGAAGCCTGGGCAGTCATTAATTTGATTGTCCAGTATTTCCCTTATGAGATAATGCCTCACATAGCAAATGTGTACAGTGCGAGCTGAAAATGCATTTTCAGCACTAAAAAACCAAACTTTTATAACAGCTAAACCAAACGTTTCCAATGTAAATTTACACCTTTATATAGTGTAAAAAGACATCCTGAAGCCTGGGCAGTCATTAATTTGATTGTCCAGTATTTCCCTTATGAGATAATGCCTCACACAGCAAATGTGTACAGTGCGAGCTGAAAATGCATTTTCAGCACTAAAAAAACCAAACTTTTATAACAGCTAAACCAAACGTTTCCAATGTAAATTTCCACCTTTATATAGTGTAAAAAGACATCCTGAAGCCTGGGCAGTCATTAATTTGATTGTCCAGTATTTCCCTTATGAGATAATGCCTCACATAGCAAATGTGTACAGTGCGAGCTGAAAATGCATTTTCAGCACTAAAAAACTAAACTTTTATAACAGCTAAACCAAACGTTTCCAATGTAAATTTCCACCTTTATATAGTGTAAAAAGACATCCTGAAGCCTGGGCAGTCATTAATTTGATTGTCCAGTATTTCCCTTATGAGATAATGCCTCACACAGCAAATGTGTACAGTGCGAGCTGAAAATGCATTTTCAGCACTAAAAAAACCAAACTTTTATAACAGCTAAACCAAACGTTTCCAATGTAAATTTCCACCTTTATATAGTGTAAAAAGACATCCTGAAGCCTGGGCAGTCATTAATTTGATTGTCCAATATTTCCCTTCTGAGATAATGCCTCTCATAGCAAATGTGTACAGCGCGAGCTGAAAATGCATTTACAGCACTAAAAAACCAAACTTTTATAACAGCTAAACCAAACGTTTCCAATGTACATTTCCACCTTTATATAGTGTAGAAAGGCATCCTGAAGCCTGGAAAGTCATTAATTTGATTGTCCAGTATTTCCTTCATGAGATATTGCAACACTTAGAAAAAGTGTACAGCGCCAGCAGACAATGAATTTTCAGCACTAAAAAAACGAAACTTCATTAACAGCTAAACTAAACGTTTCCAATGTAAATTTCCACCCTTATATAGTGTAAAAAGACATCCTGAAGCCTGGGCAGTCATTAATTTGATTGTCCAATATTTCCCTTATGAGATAATGCCTCTCATAGCAAATGTGTACAGCGCGAGCTGAAAATGCATTTACAGCACTAAAAAACCAAACTTTTATAACAGCTAAACCAAACGTTTCCAATGTAAATTTCCACCTTTATATAGTGTAGAAAGGCATCCTGAAGCCTGGAAAGTCATTAATTTGATTGTCCAGTATTTCCTTCATGAGATATTGCAACACTTAGAAAAAGTGTACAGCGCCAGCAGACAATGAATTTTCAGCACTAAAAAAACGAAACTTCATTAACAGCTAAACCAAACGTTTCCAATGTAAATTTCCACATTTATAGAGTGTAAAAAGGCATCCTGAAGCCTGGGAAGTCATTAATTTGATTGTCCAGTATTTCCCTTATGAGATAATGCCTCACATAGCAAATGTGTACAGTGCGAGCTGAAAATGCATTTTCAGCACTAAAAAACCAAACTTTTATAACAGCTAAACCAAACGTTTCCAATGTAAATTTCCACCTTTATATAGTGTAAAAAGACATCCTGAAGCCTGGGCAGTCATTAATTTGATTGTCCAGTATTTCCCTTATGAGATAATGCCTCACACAGCAAATGTGTACAGTGCGAGCTGAAAATGCATTTTCAGCACTAAAAAAAACAAACTTTTATAACAGCTAAACCAAACGTTTCCAATGTAAATTTCCACCTTTATATAGTGTAAAAAGACATCCTGAAGCCTGGGCAGTCATTAATTTGATTGTCCAATATTTCCCTTCTGAGATAATGCCTCTCATAGCAAATGTGTACAGCGCGAGCTGAAAATGCATTTACAGCACTGAAAAACCAAACTTTTATAACAGCTAAACCAAACGTTTCCAATGTACATTTCCACCTTTATATAGTGTAGAAAGGCATCCTGAAGCCTGGAAAGTCATTAATTTGATTGTCCAGTATTTCCTTCATGAGATATTGCAACACTTAGAAAAAGTGTACAGCGCCAGCAGACAATGAATTTTCAGCACTAAAAAAACGAAACTTCATTAACAGCTAAACTAAACGTTTCCAATGTAAATTTCCACCCTTATATAGTGTAAAAAGACATCCTGAAGCCTGGGCAGTCATTAATTTGATTGTCCAATATTTCCCTTATGAGATAATGCCTCTCATAGCAAATGTGTACAGCGCGAGCTGAAAATGCATTTACAGCACTAAAAAACCAAACTTTTATAACAGCTAAACCAAACGTTTCCAATGTAAATTTCCACCTTTATATAGTGTAGAAAGGCATCCTGAAGCCTGGAAAGTCATTAATTTGATTGTCCAGTATTTCCTTCATGAGATATTGCAACACTTAGAAAAAGTGTACAGCGCCAGCAGACAATGAATTTTCAGCACTAAAAAAACGAAACTTCATTAACAGCTAAACCAAACGTTTCCAATGTAAATTTCCACATTTATAGAGTGTAAAAAGGCATCCTGAAGCCTGGGAAGTCATTAATTTGATTGTCCAGTATTTCCCTTATGAGATAATGCCTCACATAGCAAATGTGTACAGTGCGAGCTGAAAATGCATTTTCAGCACTAAAAAACCAAACTTTTATAACAGCTAAACCAAACGTTTCCAATGTAAATTTCCACCTTTATATAGTGTAAAAAGACATCCTGAAGCCTGGGCAGTCATTAATTTGATTGTCCAGTATTTCCCTTATGAGATAATGCCTCACACAGCAAATGTGTACAGTGCGAGCTGAAAATGCATTTTCAGCACTAAAAAAACCAAACTTTTATAACAGCTAAACCAAACGTTTCCAATGTAAATTTCCACCTTTATATAGTGTAAAAAGACATCCTGAAGCCTGGGCAGTCATTAATTTGATTGTCCAATATTTCCCTTCTGAGATAATGCCTCTCATAGCAAATGTGTACAGCGCGAGCTGAAAATGCATTTACAGCACTAAAAAACCAAACTTTTATAACAGCTAAACCAAACGTTTCCAATGTACATTTCCACCTTTATATAGTGTAGAAGGCATCCTGAAGCCTGGAAAGTCATTAATTTGATTGTCCAGTATTTCCTTCATGAGATATTGCAACACTTAGAAAAAGTGTACAGCGCCAGCAGACAATGAATTTTCAGCACTAAAAAAACGAAACTTCATTAACAGCTAAACTAAACGTTTCCAATGTAAATTTCCACCCTTATATAGTGTAAAAAGACATCCTGAAGCCTGGGCAGTCATTAATTTGATTGTCCAATATTTCCCTTATGAGATAATGCCTCTCATAGCAAATGTGTACAGCGCGAGCTGAAAATGCATTTTCAGCACTAAAAAACCAAACTTTTATAACAGCTAAACCAAACGTTTCCAATGTAAATTTCCACCTTTATATAGTGTAGAAAGGCATCCTGAAGCCTGGAAAGTCATTAATTTGATTGTCCAGTATTTCCTTCATGAGATATTGCAACACTTAGAAAAAGTGTACAGCGCCAGCAGACAATGAATTTTCAGCACTAAAAAAACGAAACTTCATTAACAGCTAAACCAAACGTTTCCAATGTAAATTTCCACATTTATAGAGTGTAAAAAGGCATCCTGAAGCCTGGGAAGTCATTAATTTGATTGTCCAGTATTTCCCTTATGAGATAATGCCTCACATAGCAAATGTGTACAGTGCGAGCTGAAAATGCATTTTCAGCACTAAAAAACCAAACTTTTATAACAGCTAAACCAAACGTTTCCAATGTAAATTTACACCTTTATATAGTGTAAAAAGACATCCTGAAGCCTGGGCAGTCATTAATTTGATTGTCCAGTATTTCCCTTATGAGATAATGCCTCACACAGCAAATGTGTACAGTGCGAGCTGAAAATGCATTTTCAGCACTAAAAAAACCAAACTTTTATAACAGCTAAACCAAACGTTTCCAATGTAAATTTCCACCTTTATATAGTGTAAAAAGACATCCTGAAGCCTGGGCAGTCATTAATTTGATTGTCCAGTATTTCCCTTATGAGATAATGCCTCACATAGCAAATGTGTACAGTGCGAGCTGAAAATGCATTTTCAGCACTAAAAAACTAAACTTTTATAACAGCTAAACCAAACGTTTCCAATGTAAATTTCCACCTTTATATAGTGTAAAAAGACATCCTGAAGCCTGGGCAGTCATTAATTTGATTGTCCAGTATTTCCCTTATGAGATAATGCCTCACACAGCAAATGTGTACAGTGCGAGCTGAAAATGCATTTTCAGCACTAAAAAAACCAAACTTTTATAACAGCTAAACCAAACGTTTCCAATGTAAATTTCCACCTTTATATAGTGTAAAAAGACATCCTGAAGCCTGGGCAGTCATTAATTTGATTGTCCAATATTTCCCTTCTGAGATAATGCCTCTCATAGCAAATGTGTACAGCGCGAGCTGAAAATGCATTTACAGCACTAAAAAACCAAACTTTTATAACAGCTAAACCAAACGTTTCCAATGTACATTTCCACCTTTATATAGTGTAGAAAGGCATCCTGAAGCCTGGAAAGTCATTAATTTGATTGTCCAGTATTTCCTTCATGAGATATTGCAACACTTAGAAAAAGTGTACAGCGCCAGCAGACAATGAATTTTCAGCACTAAAAAAACGAAACTTCATTAACAGCTAAACTAAACGTTTCCAATGTAAATTTCCACCCTTATATAGTGTAAAAAGACATCCTGAAGCCTGGGCAGTCATTAATTTGATTGTCCAATATTTCCCTTATGAGATAATGCCTCTCATAGCAAATGTGTACAGCGCGAGCTGAAAATGCATTTACAGCACTAAAAAACCAAACTTTTATAACAGCTAAACCAAACGTTTCCAATGTAAATTTCCACATTTATAGAGTGTAAAAAGGCATCCTGAAGCCTGGGAAGTCATTAATTTGATTGTCCAGTATTTCCCTTATGAGATAATGCCTCACATAGCAAATGTGTACAGTGCGAGCTGAAAATGCATTTTCAGCACTAAAAAACCAAACTTTTATAACAGCTAAACCAAACGTTTCCAATGTAAATTTCCACCTTTATATAGTGTAAAAAGACATCCTGAAGCCTGGGCAGTCATTAATTTGATTGTCCAGTATTTCCCTTATGAGATAATGCCTCACACAGCAAATGTGTACAGTGCGAGCTGAAAATGCATTTTCAGCACTAAAAAAAACAAACTTTTATAACAGCTAAACCAAACGTTTCCAATGTAAATTTCCACCTTTATATAGTGTAAAAAGACATACTGAAGCCTGGGCAGTCATTAATTTGATTGTCCAATATTTCCCTTCTGAGATAATGCCTCTCATAGCAAATGTGTACAGCGCGAGCTGAAAATGCATTTACAGCACTAAAAAACCAAACTTTTATAACAGCTAAACCAAACGTTTCCAATGTACATTTCCACCTTTATATAGTGTAGAAAGGCATCCTGAAGCCTGGAAAGTCATTAATTTGATTGTCCAGTATTTCCTTCATGAGATATTGCAACACTTAGAAAAAGTGTACAGCGCCAGCAGACAATGAATTTTCAGCACTAAAAAAACGAAACTTCATTAACAGCTAAACTAAACGTTTCCAATGTAAATTTCCACCCTTATATAGTGTAAAAAGACATCCTGAAGCCTGGGCAGTCATTAATTTGATTGTCCAATATTTCCCTTATGAGATAATGCCTCTCATAGCAAATGTGTACAGCGCGAGCTGAAAATGCATTTACAGCACTAAAAAACCAAACTTTTATAACAGCTAAACCAAACGTTTCCAATGTAAATTTCCACCTTTATATAGTGTAGAAAGGCATCCTGAAGCCTGGAAAGTCATTAATTTGATTGTCCAGTATTTCCTTCATGAGATATTGCAACACTTAGAAAAAGTGTACAGCGCCAGCAGACAATGAATTTTCAGCACTAAAAAAACGAAACTTCATTAACAGCTAAACCAAACGTTTCCAATGTAAATTTCCACATTTATAGAGTGTAAAAAGGCATCCTGAAGCCTGGGAAGTCATTAATTTGATTGTCCAGTATTTCCCTTATGAGATAATGCCTCACATAGCAAATGTGTACAGTGCGAGCTGAAAATGCATTTTCAGCACTAAAAAACCAAACTTTTATAACAGCTAAACCAAACGTTTCCAATGTAAATTTCCACCTTTATATAGTGTAAAAAGACATCCTGAAGCCTGGGCAGTCATTAATTTGATTGTCCAGTATTTCCCTTATGAGATAATGCCTCACACAGCAAATGTGTACAGTGCGAGCTGAAAATGCATTTTCAGCACTAAAAAAACCAAACTTTTATAACAGCTAAACCAAACGTTTCCAATGTAAATTTCCACCTTTATATAGTGTAAAAAGACATCCTGAAGCCTGGGCAGTCATTAATTTGATTGTCCAATATTTCCCTTCTGAGATAATGCCTCTCATAGCAAATGTGTACAGCGCGAGCTGAAAATGCATTTACAGCACTAAAAAACCAAACTTTTATAACAGCTAAACCAAACGTTTCCAATGTACATTTCCACCTTTATATAGTGTAGAAGGCATCCTGAAGCCTGGAAAGTCATTAATTTGATTGTCCAGTATTTCCTTCATGAGATATTGCAACACTTAGAAAAAGTGTACAGCGCCAGCAGACAATGAATTTTCAGCACTAAAAAAACGAAACTTCATTAACAGCTAAACTAAACGTTTCCAATGTAAATTTCCACCCTTATATAGTGTAAAAAGACATCCTGAAGCCTGGGCAGTCATTAATTTGATTGTCCAATATTTCCCTTATGAGATAATGCCTCTCATAGCAAATGTGTACAGCGCGAGCTGAAAATGCATTTTCAGCACTAAAAAACCAAACTTTTATAACAGCTAAACCAAACGTTTCCAATGTAAATTTCCACCTTTATATAGTGTAGAAAGGCATCCTGAAGCCTGGAAAGTCATTAATTTGATTGTCCAGTATTTCCTTCATGAGATATTGCAACACTTAGAAAAAGTGTACAGCGCCAGCAGACAATGAATTTTCAGCACTAAAAAAACGAAACTTCATTAACAGCTAAACCAAACGTTTCCAATGTAAATTTCCACATTTATAGAGTGTAAAAAGGCATCCTGAAGCCTGGGAAGTCATTAATTTGATTGTCCAGTATTTCCCTTATGAGATAATGCCTCACATAGCAAATGTGTACAGTGCGAGCTGAAAATGCATTTTCAGCACTAAAAAACCAAACTTTTATAACAGCTAAACCAAACGTTTCCAATGTAAATTTACACCTTTATATAGTGTAAAAAGACATCCTGAAGCCTGGGCAGTCATTAATTTGATTGTCCAGTATTTCCCTTATGAGATAATGCCTCACACAGCAAATGTGTACAGTGCGAGCTGAAAATGCATTTTCAGCACTAAAAAAACCAAACTTTTATAACAGCTAAACCAAACGTTTCCAATGTAAATTTCCACCTTTATATAGTGTAAAAAGACATCCTGAAGCCTGGGCAGTCATTAATTTGATTGTCCAGTATTTCCCTTATGAGATAATGCCTCACATAGCAAATGTGTACAGTGCGAGCTGAAAATGCATTTTCAGCACTAAAAAACTAAACTTTTATAACAGCTAAACCAAACGTTTCCAATGTAAATTTCCACCTTTATATAGTGTAAAAAGACATCCTGAAGCCTGGGCAGTCATTAATTTGATTGTCCAGTATTTCCCTTATGAGATAATGCCTCACACAGCAAATGTGTACAGTGCGAGCTGAAAATGCATTTTCAGCACTAAAAAAACCAAACTTTTATAACAGCTAAACCAAACGTTTCCAATGTAAATTTCCACCTTTATATAGTGTAAAAAGACATCCTGAAGCCTGGGCAGTCATTAATTTGATTGTCCAATATTTCCCTTCTGAGATAATGCCTCTCATAGCAAATGTGTACAGCGCGAGCTGAAAATGCATTTACAGCACTAAAAAACCAAACTTTTATAACAGCTAAACCAAACGTTTCCAATGTACATTTCCACCTTTATATAGTGTAGAAAGGCATCCTGAAGCCTGGAAAGTCATTAATTTGATTGTCCAGTATTTCCTTCATGAGATATTGCAACACTTAGAAAAAGTGTACAGCGCCAGCAGACAATGAATTTTCAGCACTAAAAAAACGAAACTTCATTAACAGCTAAACTAAACGTTTCCAATGTAAATTTCCACCCTTATATAGTGTAAAAAGACATCCTGAAGCCTGGGCAGTCATTAATTTGATTGTCCAATATTTCCCTTATGAGATAATGCCTCTCATAGCAAATGTGTACAGCGCGAGCTGAAAATGCATTTACAGCACTAAAAAACCAAACTTTTATAACAGCTAAACCAAACGTTTCCAATGTAAATTTCCACCTTTATATAGTGTAGAAAGGCATCCTGAAGCCTGGAAAGTCATTAATTTGATTGTCCAGTATTTCCTTCATGAGATATTGCAACACTTAGAAAAAGTGTACAGCGCCAGCAGACAATGAATTTTCAGCACTAAAAAAACGAAACTTCATTAACAGCTAAACCAAACGTTTCCAATGTAAATTTCCACATTTATAGAGTGTAAAAAGGCATCCTGAAGCCTGGGAAGTCATTAATTTGATTGTCCAGTATTTCCCTTATGAGATAATGCCTCACACAGCAAATGTGTACAGTGCGAGCTGAAAATGCATTTTCAGCACTAAAAAAAACAAACTTTTATAACAGCTAAACCAAACGTTTCCAATGTAAATTTCCACCTTTATATAGTGTAAAAAGACATCCTGAAGCCTGGGCAGTCATTAATTTGATTGTCCAATATTTCCCTTCTGAGATAATGCCTCTCATAGCAAATGTGTACAGCGCGAGCTGAAAATGCATTTACAGCACTAAAAAACCAAACTTTTATAACAGCTAAACCAAACGTTTCCAATGTACATTTCCACCTTTATATAGTGTAGAAAGGCATCCTGAAGCCTGGAAAGTCATTAATTTGATTGTCCAGTATTTCCTTCATGAGATATTGCAACACTTAGAAAAAGTGTACAGCGCCAGCAGACAATGAATTTTCAGCACTAAAAAAACGAAACTTCATTAACAGCTAAACTAAACGTTTCCAATGTAAATTTCCACCCTTATATAGTGTAAAAAGACATCCTGAAGCCTGGGCAGTCATTAATTTGATTGTCCAATATTTCCCTTATGAGATAATGCCTCTCATAGCAAATGTGTACAGCGCGAGCTGAAAATGCATTTACAGCACTAAAAAACCAAACTTTTATAACAGCTAAACCAAACGTTTCCAATGTAAATTTCCACCTTTATATAGTGTAGAAAGGCATCCTGAAGCCTGGAAAGTCATTAATTTGATTGTCCAGTATTTCCTTCATGAGATATTGCAACACTTAGAAAAAGTGTACAGCGCCAGCAGACAATGAATTTTCAGCACTAAAAAAACGAAACTTCATTAACAGCTAAACCAAACGTTTCCAATGTAAATTTCCACATTTATAGAGTGTAAAAAGGCATCCTGAAGCCTGGGAAGTCATTAATTTGATTGTCCAGTATTTCCCTTATGAGATAATGCCTCACACAGCAAATGTGTACAGTGCGAGCTGAAAATGCATTTTCAGCACTAAAAAAAACAAACTTTTATAACAGCTAAACCAAACGTTTCCAATGTAAATTTCCACCTTTATATAGTGTAAAAAGACATCCTGAAGCCTGGGCAGTCATTAATTTGATTGTCCAATATTTCCCTTCTGAGATAATGCCTCTCATAGCAAATGTGTACAGCGCGAGCTGAAAATGCATTTACAGCACTAAAAAACCAAACTTTTATAACAGCTAAACCAAACGTTTCCAATGTACATTTCCACCTTTATATAGTGTAGAAAGGCATCCTGAAGCCTGGAAAGTCATTAATTTGATTGTCCAGTATTTCCTTCATGAGATATTGCAACACTTAGAAAAAGTGTACAGCGCCAGCAGACAATGAATTTTCAGCACTAAAAAAACGAAACTTCATTAACAGCTAAACTAAACGTTTCCAATGTAAATTTCCACCCTTATATAGTGTAAAAAGACATCCTGAAGCCTGGGCAGTCATTAATTTGATTGTCCAATATTTCCCTTGTGAGATAATGCCTCTCATAGCAAATGTGTACAGCGCGAGCTGAAAATGCATTTACAGCACTAAAAAACCAAACTTTTATAACAGCTAAACCAAACGTTTCCAATGTAAATTTCCACCTTTATATAGTGTAGAAAGGCATCCTGAAGCCTGGAAAGTCATTAATTTGATTGTCCAGTATTTCCTTCATGAGATATTGCAACACTTAGAAAAAGTGTACAGCGCCAGCAGACAATGAATTTTCAGCACTAAAAAAACGAAACTTCATTAACAGCTAAACCAAACGTTTCCAATGTAAATTTCCACATTTATAGAGTGTAAAAAGGCATCCTGAAGCCTGGGAAGTCATTAATTTGATTGTCCAGTATTTCCCTTATGAGATAATGCCTCACATAGCAAATGTGTACAGTGCGAGCTGAAAATGCATTTTCAGCACTAAAAAACCAAACTTTTATAACAGCTAAACCAAACGTTTCCAATGTAAATTTCCACCTTTATATAGTGTAAAAAGACATCCTGAAGCCTGGGCAGTCATTAATTTGATTGTCCAGTATTTCCCTTATGAGATAATGCCTCACACAGCAAATGTGTACAGTGCGAGCTGAAAATGCATTTTCAGCACTAAAAAAACCAAACTTTTATAACAGCTAAACCAAACGTTTCCAATGTAAATTTCCACCTTTATATAGTGTAAAAAGACATCCTGAAGCCTGGGCAGTCATTAATTTGATTGTCCAATATTTCCCTTCTGAGATAATGCCTCTCATAGCAAATGTGTACAGCGCGAGCTGAAAATGCATTTACAGCACTAAAAAACCAAACTTTTATAACAGCTAAACCAAACGTTTCCAATGTACATTTCCACCTTTATATAGTGTAGAAGGCATCCTGAAGCCTGGAAAGTCATTAATTTGATTGTCCAGTATTTCCTTCATGAGATATTGCAACACTTAGAAAAAGTGTACAGCGCCAGCAGACAATGAATTTTCAGCACTAAAAAAACGAAACTTAATTAACATCTAAACTAAACGTTTCCAATGTAAATTTCCACCCTTATATCGTGTAAAAAGACATCCTGAAGCCTGGGCAGTCATTAATTTGATTGTCCAATATTTCCCTTATGAGATAATGCCTCTCATAGCAAATGTGTACAGCGCGAGCTGAAAATGCATTTTCAGCACTAAAAAACCAAACTTTTATAACAGCTAAACCAAACGTTTCCAATGTAAATTTCCACCTTTATATAGTGTAAAAAGACATCCTGAAGCCTGGGCAGTCATTAATTTGATTGTCCAGTATTTCCCGTATGAGATAATGCCTCACATAGCAAATGTGTACAGTGCGAGCTGAAAATGCATTTTCAGCACTAAAAAAACCAAACTTTTATAACAGCTAAACCAAACGTTTCCAATGTAAATTTCCACCTTTATATAGTGTAAAAAGACATCCTGAAGCCTGGGCAGTCATTAATTTGATTGTCCAATATTTCCCTTCTGAGATAATGCCTCTCATAGCAAATGTGTACAGCGCGAGCTGAAAATGCATTTACAGCACTAAAAAACCAAACTTTTATAACAGCTAAACCAAACGTTTCCAATGTACATTTCCACCTTTATATAGTGTAGAAAGGCATCCTGAAGCCTGGAAAGTCATTAATTTGATTGTCCAGTATTTCCTTCATGAGATATTGCAACACTTAGAAAAAGTGTACAGCGCCAGCAGACAATGAATTTTCAGCACTAAAAAAACGAAACTTCATTAACAGCTAAACCAAACGTTTCCAATGTAAATTTCCACCTTTATATAGTGTAGAAAGGCATCCTGAAGCCTGGAAAGTCATTAATTTGATTGTCCAGTATTTCCTTCATGAGATATTGCAACACTTAGAAAAAGTGTACAGCGCCAGCAGACAATGAATTTTCAGCACTAAAAAAACGAAACTTCATTAACAGCTAAACTAAACGTTTCCAATGTAAATTTCCACCCTTATATAGTGTAAAAAGACATCCTGAAGCCTGGGCAGTCATTAATTTGATTGTCCAATATTTCCCTTATGAGATAATGCTTCTCATAGCAAATGTGTACAGCGCGAGCTGAAAATGCATTTACAGCACTAAAAAACCAAACTTTTATAACAGCTAAACCAAACGTTTCCAATGTAAATTTCCACCTTTATATAGTGTAGAAAGGCATCCTGAAGCCTGGAAAGTCATTAATTTGATTGTCCAGTATTTCCTTCATGAGATATTGCAACACTTAGAAAAAGTGTACAGCGCCAGCAGACAATGAATTTTCAGCACTAAAAAAACGAAACTTCATTAACAGCAAAACTAAACGTTTCCAATGTAAATTTCCACCTTTATATAGTGTAAAAAGACATCCTGAAGCCTGGGCAGTCATTAATTTGATTGTCCAATATTTCCCTTATGAGATAATGCCTCTCATAGCAAATGTGTACAGCGCGAGCTGAAAATGCATTTACAGCACTAAAAAACCAAACTTTTATAACAGCTAAACCAAACGTTTCCAATGTAAATTTCCACCTTTATATAGTGTAGAAAGGCATCCTGAAGCCTGGAAAGTCATTAATTTGATTGTCCAGTATTTCCTTCATGAGATATTGCAACACTTAGAAAAAGTGTACAGCGCCAGCAGACAACGAATTTTCAACACTAAAAAAAACGAAACTTCATTAACAGCTAAACCAAACGTTTCCAATGTAAATTTCCACATTTATAGAGTGTAAAAAGGCATCCTGAAGCCTGGGAAATCATTAATTTGATTGTCCAGTATTTCCCTTATGAGATAATGCCTCTCATTGCAAATGTGTACAGCGCGAGCTGAAAATGCATTTTCAGCACTAAAAAACCAAACTTTTATAACACCTAAACCAAACGTTTCCAATGTAAATTTCCTCCTTTATATAGTGTAAAAAGACATCCTGAAGCCTGGGCAGTCATTAATTTGATTGTCCAATATTTCCCTTATGAGATAATGCCTCTCATAGCAAATGTGTACAGCGCGAGCTGAAAATGCATTTACAGCACTAAAAAACCAAACTTTTATAACAGCTAAACCAAACGTTTCCAATGTAAATTTCCACCTTTATATAGTGTAGAAAGGCATCCTGAAGCCTGGAAAGTCATTAATTTGATTGTCCAGTATTTCCTTCATGAGATATTGCAACATTTAGAAAAAGTGTACAGCGCCAGCAGACAATGAATTTTCAGCACTAAAAAAACGAAACTTCATTAACAGCTAAACTAAACGTTTCCAATGTAAATTTCCACCTTTATATAGTGTAAAAAGACATCCTGAAGCCCGGGCAGCCATTAATTTGATTGTCCAATATTTCCCTTATGAGATAATGCCTCTCATAGCAAATGTGTACAGCGCGAGCTGAAAATGCATTTACAGCACTAAAAAACCAAACTTTTATAACAGCTAAACCAAACGTTTCCAATGTAAATTTCCACCTTTATATAGTGTAAAAAGACATCCTGAAGCCTGGGCAGTCATTAATTTGATTGTCCAATATTTCCCTTATGAGATAATGCCTCTCATAGCAAATGTGTACAGCGCGAGCTGAAAATGCATTTACAGCACTAAAAAACCAAACTTTTATAACAGCTAAACCAAACGTTTCCAATGTAAATTTCCACCTTTATATAGTGTAGAAAGGCATCCTGAAGCCTGGAAAGTCATTAATTTGATTGTCCAGTATTTCCTTCATGAGATATTGCAACACTTAGAAAAAGTGTACAGCGCCAGCAGACAATGAATTTTCAGCACTAAAAAAACGAAACTTCATTAACAGCTAAACTAAATGTTTCCAATGTAAATTTCCACCTTTATATAGTGTAAAAAGACATCCTGAAGCCTGGGCAGTCATTAATTTGATTGTCCAATATTTCCCTTATGAGATAATGCCTCTCATAGCAAATGTGTACAGCGCGAGCTGAAAATGCATTTACAGCACTAAAAAACCAAACTTTTATAACAGCTAAACCAAACGTTTCCAATGTAAATTTCCACCTTTATATAGTGTAAAAAGGCATCCTGAAGCCTGGAAAGTCTTTAATTTGATTGTCCAGTATTTCCTTCATGAGATATTGCAACACTTAGAAAAAGTGTACAGCGCCAGCAGACAATGAATTTTCAGCACTAAAAAACCGAAACTTCATTAACAGCTAAACTAAACGTTTCCAATGTAAATTTCCACCTTTATATAGTGTAAAAAGACATCCTGAAGCCTGGGCAGCCATTAATTTGATTGTCCAATATTTCCCTTATGAGATAATGCCTCTCATAGCAAATGTGTACAGCGCGAGCTGAAAATGCATTTACAGCACTAAAAAACCAAACTTTTATAACAGCTAAACCAAACGTTTCCAATGTAAATTTCCACCTTTATAGAGTGTAAAAAGACATCCTGAAGCCTGGGCAGTCATTAATTTGATTGTCCAATATTTCCCTTATGAGATAATGCCTCTCATAGCAAATGTGTACAGCGCGAGCTGAAAATGCATTTACAGCACTAAAAAACCAAACTTTTATAACAGCTAAACCAAACGTTTCCAATGTAAATTTCTACCTTTATATAGTGTAGAAAGGCATCCTGAAGCCTGGAAAGTCATTAATTTGATTGTCCAGTATTTCCTTCATGAGATATTGCAACACTTAGAAAAGTGTACAGCGCCAGCAGACAATGTTTTTTCAGCACTAAAAAAACGAAACTTCATTAACAGCTAAACCAAACGTTTCCAATGTAAATTTCCACATTTATAGAGTGTAAAAAGGCATCCTGAAGCCTGGGAAGTCATTAATTTGATTGTCCAGTATTTCCCTTATGATATAATGCCTCACATAGCAAATGTGTACAGCGCGAGCTGAAAATGCATTTACAGCACTAAAAAACCAAACTTTTATAACAGCTAAACCAAACGTTTCCAATGTAAATTTCCACCTTTATATAGTGTAGAAAGGCATCCTGAAGCCTGGAAAGTGATTAATTTGATTGTCCAGTATTTCCTTCATGAGATATTGCAACACTTAGAAAAAGTGTACAGCGCCAGCAGACAATGAATTTTCAGCACTAAAAAACCGAAACTTCATTAACAGCTAAACTAAACGTTTCCAATGTAAATTTCCACCTTTATATAGTGTAAAAAGACATCCTGAAGCCTGGGCAGTCATTAATTTGATTGTCCAATATTTCCCTTATGAGATAATGCCTCTCATAGCAAATGTGTACAGCGCGAGCTGAAAATGCATTTACAGCACTAAAAAACCAAACTTTTATAACAGCTAAACCAAACGTTTCCAATGTAAATTTCCACCTTTATATAGTGTAGAAAGGCATCCTGAAGCCTGGAAAGTCATTAATTTGATTGTCCAGTATTTCCTTCATGAGATATTGCAACACTTAGAAAAAGTGTACAGCGCCAGCAGACAATGAATTTCCAGCACTAAAAAAACGAAACTTCATTAACAGCTAAACTAAACGTTTCCAATGTAAATTTCCACCTTTATATAGTGTAAAAAGACATCCTGAAGCCTGGGCAGTCATTAATTTGATTGTCCAATATTTCCCTTATGAGATAATGCCTCTCATAGCAAATGTGTACAGCGCGAGCTGAAAATGCATTTACAGCACTAAAAAACCAAACTTTTATAACAGCTAAACCAAACGTTTCCAATGTAAATTTCCACCTTTATATAGTGTAGAAAGGCATCCTGAAGCCTGGAAAGTCATTAATTTGATTGTCCAGTATTTCCTTCATGAGATATTGCAACACTTAGAAAAAGTGTACAGCGCCAGCAGACAATGAATTTTCAGCACTAAAAAAACGAAACTTCATTAACAGCTAAACCAAACGTTTCCAATGTAAATTTCCACATTTATAGAGTGTAAAAAGGCATCCTGAAGCCTGGGAAGTCATTAATTTGATTGTCCAGTATTTCCCTTATGAGATAATGCCTCACATAGCAAATGTGTACAGTGCGAGCTGAAAATGCATTTTCAGCACTAAAAAACCAAACTTTTATAACAGCTAAACCAAACGTTTCCAATGTAAATTTCCACCTTTATATAGTGTAAAAAGACATCCTGAAGCCTGGGCAGTCATTAATTTGATTGTCCAGTATTTCCCTTATGAGATAATGCCTCACATAGCAAATGTGTACAGCGCGAGCTGAAAATGCATTTACAGCACTAAAAAAACAAACTTTTATAACAGCTAAACCAAACGTTTCCAATGTAAATTTCCACATTTATAGAGTGTAAAAATGCATCCTGAAGCCTGGGAAGTCATTAATTTGATTGTCCAGTATTTCCCTTATGAGATAATGCCTCACATAGCAAATGTGTACAGTGCGAGCTGAAAATGCATTTTCAGCACTAAAAAACCAAACTTTTATAACAGCTAAACCAAACGTTTCCAATGTAAATTTCCACCTTTATATAGTGTAAAAAGACATCCTGAAGCCTGGGCAGTCATTAATTTGATTGTCCAATATTTCCCTTATGAGATAATGCCTCTCATAGAAAATGTGTACAGCGCGAGCTGAAAATGCATTTACAGCACTAAAAAACCAAACTTTTATAACAGCTAAACCAAACGTTTCCAATGTAAATTTCCACCTTTATATAGTGTAGAAAGGCATCCTGAAGCCTGGAAAGTCATTAATTTGATTGTCCAGTATTTCCTTCATGAGATATTGCAACACTTAGAAAAAGTGTACAGCGCCAGTAGACAATGAATTTTCAGCACTAAAAAAACGATACTTCATTAACAGCTAAACTAAACGTTTCCAATGTAAATTTCCACCTTTATATAGTGTAAAAAGACATCCTGAAGCCTGGGCAGTCATTAATATGATTGTCCAATATTTCCCTTATGAGATAATGCCTCTCATAGCAAATGTGTACAGCGCGAGCTGAAAATGCATTTACAGCACTAAAAAACCAAACTTTTATAACAGCTAAACCAAACGTTTCCAATGTAAATTTCCACCTTTATATAGTGTAGAAAGGCATCCTGGAGCCTGGAAAGTCATTAATTTGATTGTCCAGTATTTCCTTCATGAGATATTGCAACACTTAGAAAAAGTGTACAGCGCCAGCAGACAATGAATTTTCAGCACTAAAAAAACCAAACTTTTATAACAGCTAAACCAAACGTTTCCAATGTAAATTTCCACCTTTATATAGTGTAAAAAGGCATCCTGAAGCCTGGGAAGTCATTAATTTGATTGTCCAGTATTTCCCTTATGAGATAATGCCTCACATAGCAAATGTGTACAGTGCGAGCTGAAAATGCATTTTCAGCACTAAAAAAACAAACTTATATAACACCTAAACCAAACGTTTCCAATGTAAATTTCCACCTTTATATAGTGTAAAAAGACATCCTGAAGCCTGGGCAGTCATTAATTTGATTGTCCAATATTTCCCTTATGAGATAATGCCTCTCATAGCAAATGTGTACAGCGCGAGCTGAAAATGCATTTACAGCACTAAAAAACCAAACTTTTATAACAGCTAAACCAAACGTTTCCAATGTAAATTTCCACCTTTATATAGTGTAAAAAGACATCCTGAAGCCTGGGCAGTCATTAATTTGATTGTCCAATATTTCCCTTATGAGATAATGCCTCTCATAGCAAATGTGTACAGCGCGAGCTGAAAATGCATTTTCAGCACTAAAAAACCAAACTTTTATAACAGCTAAACCAAACGTTTCAAATGTAAATTTCCACCTTTATATAGTGTAAAAAGACATCCTGAAGCCTGGGCAGTCATTAATTTGATTGTCCAATATTTCCCTTATGAGATAATGCCTCTCATAGCAAATGTGTACAGTGCGAGCTGAAAATGCATTTACAGCACTAAAAAAACAAACTTTTATAACAGCTAAACCAAACGTTTCCAATGTAAATTTCCACCTTTATATAGTGTAAAAAGACATCCTGAAGCCTGGGCAGTCATTAATTTGATTGTCCAATATTTCCCTTATGAGATAATGCCTCTCATAGCAAATGTGTACAGTGCGAGCTGAAAATGCATTTACAGCACTAAAAAAACAAACTTTTATAACAGCTAAACCAAACGTTTCCAATGTAAATTTCCACCTTTATATAGTGTAAAAAGACATCCTGAAGCCTGGGCAGTCATTAATTTGATTGTCCAATATTTCCCTTATGAGATAATGCCTCTCATAGCAAATGTGTACAGCGCGAGCTGAAAATGCATTTACAGCACTAAAAAACCAAACTTTTATAACAGCTAAACCAAACGTTTCCAATGTAAATTTCCACCTTTATATAGTGTAGAAAGGCATCCTGAAGCCTGGAAAGTCATTAATTTGATTGTCCAGTATTTCCTTCATGAGATATTGCAACACTTAGAAAAAGTGTACAGCGCCAGCAGACAATGAATTTTCAGCACTAAAAAAACGAAACTTCATTAACAGCTAAACCAAACGTTTCCAATGTAAATTTCCACATTTATAGAGTGTAAAAAGGCATCCTGAAGCCTGGGAAGTCATTAATTTGATTGTCCAGTATTTCCCTTATGAGATAATGCCTCACATAGCAAATGTGTACAGTGCGAGCTGAAAATGCATTTACAGCACTAAAAAAACAAACTTTTATAACAGCTAAACCAAACGTTTCCAATGTAAATTTCCACCTTTATATAGTGTAGAAAGGCATCCTGAAGCCTGGAAAGTCATTAATTTGATTGTCCAGTATTTCCTTCATGAGATATTGCAACACTTAGAAAAAGTGTACAGCGCCAGCAGACAATGAATTTTCAGCACTAAATAAACGAAACTTCATTAACAGCTAAAGTAAACGTTTCCAATGTAAATTTCCACCTTTATATAGTGTAAAAAGACATCCTGAAGCCTGGGCAGTCATTAATTTGATTGTCCAATATTTCCCTTATGAGATAATGCCTCTCATAGCAAATGTGTACAGTGCGAGCTGAAAATGCATTTACAGCACTAAAAAAACAAACTTTTTAACAGCTAAACCAAACGTTTCCAATGTAAATTTCCACCTTTATATAGTGTAAAAAGACATCCTGAAGCCTGGGCAGTCATTAATTTGATTGTCCAATATTTCCCTTATGAGATAATGCCTCTCATAGCAAATGTGTACAGCGCGAGCTGAAAATGCATTTACAGCACTAAAAAACCAAACTTTTATAACAGCTAAACCAAACGTTTCCAATGTAAATTTCCACCTTTATATAGTGTAGAAAGGCATCCTGAAGCCTGGAAAGTCATTAATTTGATTGTCCAGTATTTCCTTCATGAGATATTGCAACACTTAGAAAAAGTGTACAGCGCCAGCAGACAATGAATTTTCAGCACTAAAAAAAACGAAACTTCATTAACAGCTAAACCAAACGTTTCCAATGTAAATTTCCACATTTATAGAGTGTAAAAAGGCATCCTGAAGCCTGGGAAGTCATTAATTTGATTGTCCAGTATTTCCCTTATGAGATAATGCCTCACATAGCAAATGTGTACAGTGCGAGCTGAAAATGCATTTACAGCACTAAAAAAACAAACTTTTATAACAGCTAAACCAAACGTTTCCAATGTAAATTTCCACCTTTATATAGTGTAGAAAGGCATCCTGAAGCCTGGAAAGTCATTAATTTGATTGTCCAGTATTTCCTTCATGAGATATTGCAACACTTAGAAAAAGTGTACAGCGCCAGCAGACAATGAATTTTCAGCACTAAATAAACGAAACTTCATTAACAGCTAAAGTAAACGTTTCCAATGTAAATTTCCACCTTTATATAGTGTAAAAAGACATCCTGAAGCCTGGGCAGTCATTAATTTGATTGTCCAATATTTCCCTTATGAGATAATGCCTCTCATAGCAAATGTGTACAGTGCGAGCTGAAAATGCATTTACAGCACTAAAAAAACAAACTTTTATAACAGCTAAACCAAACGTTTCCAATGTAAATTTCCACCTTTATATAGTGTAAAAAGACATCCTGAAGCCTGGGCAGTCATTAATTTGATTGTCCAATATTTCCCTTATGAGATAATGCCTCTCATAGCAAATGTGTACAGCGCGAGCTGAAAATGCATTTACAGCACTAAAAAACCAAACTTTTATAACAGCTAAACCAAACGTTTCCAATGTAAATTTCCACCTTTATATAGTGTAGAAAGGCATCCTGAAGCCTGGAAAGTCATTAATTTGATTGTCCAGTATTTCCTTCATGAGATATTGCAACACTTAGAAAAAGTGTACAGCGCCAGCAGACAATGAATTTTCAGCACTAAAAAAAACGAAACTTCATTAACAGCTAAACCAAACGTTTCCAATGTAAATTTCCACATTTATAGAGTGTAAAAAGGCATCCTGAAGCCTGGGAAGTCATTAATTTGATTGTCCAGTATTTCCCTTATGAGATAATGCCTCACATAGCAAATGTGTACAGTGCGAGCTGAAAATGCATTTACAGCACTAAAAAAACAAACTTTTATAACAGCTAAACCAAACGTTTCCAATGTAAATTTCCACCTTTATATAGTGTAGAAAGGCATCCTGAAGCCTGGAAAGTCATTAATTTGATTGTCCAGTATTTCCTTCATGAGATATTGCAACACTTAGAAAAAGTGTACAGCGCCAGCAGACAATGAATTTTCAGCACTAAATAAACGAAACTTCATTAACAGCTAAAGTAAACGTTTCCAATGTAAATTTCCACCTTTATATAGTGTAAAAAGACATCCTGAAGCCTGGGCAGTCATTAATTTGATTGTCCAATATTTCCCTTATGAGATAATGCCTCTCATAGCAAATGTGTACAGTGCGAGCTGAAAATGCATTTACAGCACTAAAAAAACAAACTTTTATAACAGCTAAACCAAACGTTTCCAATGTAAATTTCCACCTTTATATAGTGTAAAAAGACATCCTGAAGCCTGGGCAGTCATTAATTTGATTGTCCAATATTTCCCTTATGAGATAATGCCTCTCATAGCAAATGTGTACAGCGCGAGCTGAAAATGCATTTACAGCACTAAAAAAACAAACTTTTATAACAGCTAAACCAAACGTTTCCAATGTAAATTTCCACCTTTATATAGTGTAGAAAGGCATCCTGAAGCCTGGAAAGTCATTAATTTGATTGTCCAGTATTTCCTTCATGAGATATTGCAACACTTAGAAAAAGTGTACAGCGCCAGCAGACAATGAATTTTCAGCACTAAAAAAAACGAAACTTCATTAACAGCTAAACCAAACGTTTCCAATGTAAATTTCCACATTTATAGAGTGTAAAAAGGCATCTTGAAGCCTGGGAAGTCATTAATTTGATTGTCCAGTATTTCCCTTATGAGATAATGCCTCTCATTGCAAATGTGTACAGCGCGAGCTGAAAATGCATTTTCAGCACTAAAAAACCAAACTTTTATAACACCTAAACCAAACGTTTCCAATGTAAATTTCCTCCTTTATATAGTGTAAAAAGACATCCTGAAGCCTGGGCAGTCATTAATTTGATTGTCCAATATTTCCCTTATGAGATAATGCCTCTCATAGCAAATGTGTACAGCGCGAGCTGAAAATGCATTTACAGCACTAAAAAACCAAACTTTTATAACAGCTAAACCAAACGTTTCCAATGTAAATTTCCACCTTTATATAGTGTAGAAAGGCATCCTGAAGCCTGGAAAGTCATTAATTTGATTGTCCAGTATTTCCTTCATGAGATATTGCAACATTTAGAAAAAGTGTACAGCGCCAGCAGACAATGAATTTTCAGCACTAAAAAAACGAAACTTCATTAACAGCTAAACTAAACGTTTCCAATGTAAATTTCCACCTTTATATAGTGTAAAAAGACATCCTGAAGCCCGGGCAGCCATTAATTTGATTGTCCAATATTTCCCTTATGAGATAATGCCTCTCATAGCAAATGTGTACAGCGCGAGCTGAAAATGCATTTACAGCACTAAAAAACCAAACTTTTATAACAGCTAAACCAAACGTTTCCAATGTAAATTTCCACCTTTATATAGTGTAAAAAGACATCCTGAAGCCTGGGCAGTCATTAATTTGATTGTCCAATATTTCCCTTATGAGATAATGCCTCTCATAGCAAATGTGTACAGCGCGAGCTGAAAATGCATTTACAGCACTAAAAAAACAAACTTTTATAACAGCTAAACCAAACGTTTCCAATGTAAATTTCCACCTTTATATAGTGTAGAAAGGCATCCTGAAGCCTGGAAAGTCATTAATTTGATTGTCCAGTATTTCCTTCATGAGATATTGCAACACTTAGAAAAAGTGTACAGCGCCAGCAGACAATGAATTTTCAGCACTAAAAAAACGAAACTTCATTAACAGCTAAACTAAATGTTTCCAATGTAAATTTCCACCTTTATATAGTGTAAAAAGACATCCTGAAGCCTGGGCAGTCATTAATTTGATTGTCCAATATTTCCCTTATGAGATAATGCCTCTCATAGCAAATGTGTACAGCGCGAGCTGAAAATGCATTTACAGCACTAAAAAACCAAACTTTTATAACAGCTAAACCAAACGTTTCCAATGTAAATTTCCACCTTTATATAGTGTAAAAAGGCATCCTGAAGCCTGGAAAGTCTTTAATTTGATTGTCCAGTATTTCCTTCATGAGATATTGCAACACTTAGAAAAAGTGTACAGCGCCAGCAGACAATGAATTTCCAGCACTAAAAAAACGAAACTTCATTAACAGCTAAACTAAACGTTTCCAATGTAAATTTCCACCTTTATATAGTGTAAAAAGACATCCTGAAGCCTGGGCAGTCATTAATTTGATTGTCCAATATTTCCCTTATGAGATAATGCCTCTCATAGCAAATGTGTACAGCGCGAGCTGAAAATGCATTTACAGCACTAAAAAACCAAACTTTTATAACAGCTAAACCAAACGTTTCCAATGTAAATTTCCACCTTTATATAGTGTAGAAAGGCATCCTGAAGCCTGGAAAGTCATTAATTTGATTGTCCAGTATTTCCTTCATGAGATATTGCAACACTTAGAAAAAGTGTACAGCGCCAGCAGACAATGAATTTTCAGCACTAAAAAAACGAAACTTCATTAACAGCTAAACCAAACGTTTCCAATGTAAATTTCCACATTTATAGAGTGTAAAAAGGCATCCTGAAGCCTGGGAAGTCATTAATTTGATTGTCCAGTATTTCCCTTATGAGATAATGCCTCACATAGCAAATGTGTACAGTGCGAGCTGAAAATGCATTTTCAGCACTAAAAAACCAAACTTTTATAACAGCTAAACCAAACGTTTCCAATGTAAATTTCCACCTTTATATAGTGTAAAAAGACATCCTGAAGCCTGGGCAGTCATTAATTTGATTGTCCAGTATTTCCCTTATGAGATAATGCCTCACATAGCAAATGTGTACAGCGCGAGCTGAAAATGCATTTACAGCACTAAAAAAACAAACTTTTATAACAGCTAAACCAAACGTTTCCAATGTAAATGTCCACATTTATAGAGTGTAAAAATGCATCCTGAAGCCTGGGAAGTCATTAATTTGATTGTACAGTATTTCCCTTATGAGATAATGCCTCACATAGCAAATGTGTACAGTGCGAGCTGAAAATGCATTTTCAGCACTAAAAAACCAAACTTTTATAACAGCTAAACCAAACGTTTCCAATGTAAATTTCCACCTTTATATAGTGTAAAAAGAGATCCTGAAGCCTGGGCAGTCATTAATTTGATTGTCCAATATTTCCCTTATGAGATAATGCCTCTCATAGCAAATGTGTACAGCGCGAGCTGAAAATGCATTTACAGCACTAAAAAACCAAACTTTTATAACAGCTAAACCAAACGTTTCCAATGTAAATTTCCACCTTTATATAGTGTAGAAAGGCATCCTGAAGCCTGGAAAGTCATTAATTTGATTGTCCAGTATTTCCTTCATGAGATATTGCAACACTTAGAAAAAGTGTACAGCGCCAGCAGACAATGAATTTTCAGCACTAAAAAAAACGAAACTTCATTAACAGCTAAATCAAACGTTTCCAATGTAAATTTCCACATTTATAGAGTGTAAAAAGGCATCTTGAAGCCTGGGAAGTCATTAATTTGATTGTCCAGTATTTCCCTTATGAGATAATGCCTCTCATTGCAAATGTGTACAGCGCGAGCTGAAAATGCATTTTCAGCACTAAAAAACCAAACTTTTATAACACCTAAACCAAACGTTTCCAATGTAAATTTCCTCCTTTATATAGTGTAAAAAGACATCCTGAAGCCTGGGCAGTCATTAATTTGATTGTCCAATATTTCCCTTATGAGATAATGCCTCTCATAGCAAATGTGTACAGCGCGAGCTGAAAATGCATTTACAGCACTAAAAAACCAAACTTTTATAACAGCTAAACCAAACGTTTCCAATGTAAATTTCCACCTTTATATAGTGTAGAAAGGCATCCTGAAGCCTGGAAAGTCATTAATTTGATTGTCCAGTATTTCCTTCATGAGATATGCAACATTTAGAAAAAGTGTACAGCGCCAGCAGACAATGAATTTTCAGCACTAAAAAAACGAAACTTCATTAACAGCTAAACTAAACGTTTCCAATGTAAATTTCCACCTTTATATAGTGTAAAAAGACATCCTGAAGCCCGGGCAGCCATTAATTTGATTGTCCAATATTTCCCTTATGAGATAATGCCTCTCATAGCAAATGTGTACAGCGCGAGCTGAAAATGCATTTACAGCACTAAAAAACCAAACTTTTATAACAGCTAAACCAAACGTTTCCAATGTAAATTTCCACCTTTATATAGTGTAAAAAGACATCCTGAAGCCTGGGCAGTCATTAATTTGATTGTCCAATATTTCCCTTATGAGATAATGCCTCTCATAGCAAATGTGTACAGCGCGAGCTGAAAATGCATTTACAGCACTAAAAAAACAAACTTTTATAACAGCTAAACCAAACGTTTCCAATGTAAATTTCCACCTTTATATAGTGTAGAAAGGCATCCTGAAGCCTGGAAAGTCATTAATTTGATTGTCCAGTATTTCCTTCATGAGATATTGCAACACTTAGAAAAAGTGTACAGCGCCAGCAGAAAATGAATTTTCAGCACTAAAAAAACGAAACTTCATTAACAGCTAAACTAAATGTTTCCAATGTAAATTTCCACCTTTATATAGTGTAAAAAGACATCCTGAAGCCTGGGCAGTCATTAATTTGATTGTCCAATATTTCCCTTATGAGATAATGCCTCTCATAGCAAATGTGTACAGCGCGAGCTGAAAATGCATTTACAGCACTAAAAAACCAAACTTTTATAACAGCTAAACCAAACGTTTCCAATGTAAATTTCCACCTTTATATAGTGTAAAAAGGCATCCTGAAGCCTGGAAAGTCTTTAATTTGATTGTCCAGTATTTCCTTCATGAGATATTGCAACACTTAGAAAAAGTGTACAGCGCCAGCAGACAATGAATTTCCAGCACTAAAAAAACGAAACTTCATTAACAGCTAAACTAAACGTTTCCAATGTAAATTTCCACCTTTATATAGTGTAAAAAGACATCCTGAAGCCTGGGCAGTCATTAATTTGATTGTCCAATATTTCCCTTATGAGATAATGCCTCTCATAGCAAATGTGTACAGCGCGAGCTGAAAATGCATTTACAGCACTAAAAAACCAAACTTTTATAACAGCTAAACCAAACGTTTCCAATGTAAATTTCCACCTTTATATAGTGTAGAAAGGCATCCTGAAGCCTGGAAAGTCATTAATTTGATTGTCCAGTATTTCCTTCATGAGATATTGCAACACTTAGAAAAAGTGTACAGCGCCAGCAGACAATGAATTTTCAGCACTAAAAAAACGAAACTTCATTAACAGCTAAACCAAACGTTTCCAATGTAAATTTCCACATTTATAGAGTGTAAAAAGGCATCCTGAAGCCTGGGAAGTCATTAATTTGATTGTCCAGTATTTCCCTTATGAGATAATGCCTCACATAGCAAATGTGTACAGTGCGAGCTGAAAATGCATTTTCAGCACTAAAAAACCAAACTTTTATAACAGCTAAACCAAACGTTTCCAATGTAAATTTCCACCTTTATATAGTGTAAAAAGACATCCTGAAGCCTGGGCAGTCATTAATTTGATTGTCCAGTATTTCCCTTATGAGATAATGCCTCACATAGCAAATGTGTACAGCGCGAGCTGAAAATGCATTTACAGCACTAAAAAAACAAACTTTTATAACAGCTAAACCAAACGTTTCCAATGTAAATTTCCACATTTATAGAGTGTAAAAATGCATCCTGAAGCCTGGGAAGTCATTAATTTGATTGTCCAGTATTTCCCTTATGAGATAATGCCTCACATAGCAAATGTGTACAGTGCGAGCTGAAAATGCATTTTCAGCACTAAAAAACCAAACTTTTATAACAGCTAAACCAAACGTTTCCAATGTAAATTTCCACCTTTATATAGTGTAAAAAGACATCCTGAAGCCTGGGCAGTCATTAATTTGATTGTCCAATATTTCCCTTATGAGATAATGCCTCTCATAGCAAATGTGTACAGCGCGAGCTGAAAATGCATTTACAGCACTAAAAAACCAAACTTTTATAACAGCTAAACCAAACGTTTCCAATGTAAATTTCCACCTTTATATAGTGTAAAAAGGCATCCTGAAGCCTGGAAAGTCTTTAATTTGATTGTCCAGTATTTCCTTCATGAGATATTGCAACACTTAGAAAAAGTGTACAGCGCCAGCAGACAATGAATTTCCAGCACTAAAAAAACGAAACTTCATTAACAGCTAAACTAAACGTTTCCAATGTAAATTTCCACCTTTATATAGTGTAAAAAGACATCCTGAAGCCTGGGCAGTCATTAATTTGATTGTCCAATATTTCCCTTATGAGATAATGCCTCTTAGCAAATGTGTACAGCGCGAGCTGAAAATGCATTTAACAGCACTAAAAAACCAAACTTTTATAACAGCTAAACCAAACGTTTCCAATGTAAATTTCCACCTTTATATAGTGTAGAAAGGCATCCTGAAGCCTGGAAAGTCATTAATTTGATTGTCCAGTATTTCCTTCATGAGATATTGCAACACTTAGAAAAAGTGTACAGCGCCAGCAGACAATGAATTTTCAGCACTAAAAAAACGAAACTTCATTAACAGCTATACCAAACGTTTCCAATGTAAATTTCCACATTTATAGAGTGTAAAAAGGCATCCTGAAGCCTGGGAAGTCATTAATTTGATTGTCCAGTATTTCCCTTATGAGATAATGCCTCACATAGCAAATGTGTACAGTGCGAGCTGAAAATGCATTTTCAGCACTAAAAAACCAAACTTTTATAACAGCTAAACCAAACGTTTCCAATGTAAATTTCCACCTTTATATAGTGTAAAAAGACATCCTGAAGCCTGGGCAGTCATTAATTTGATTGTCCAGTATTTCCCTTATGAGATAATGCCTCACATAGCAAATGTGTACAGCGCGAGCTGAAAATGCATTTACAGCACTAAAAAAACAAAATTTTATAACAGCTAAACCAAACGTTTCCAATGTAAATTTCCACATTTATAGAGTGTAAAAATGCATCCTGAAGCCTGGGAAGTCATTAATTTGATTGTCCAGTATTTCCCTTATGAGATAATGCCTCACATAGCAAATGTGTACAGTGCGAGCTGAAAATGCATTTTCAGCACTAAAAAACCAAACTTTTATAACAGCTAAACCAAACGTTTCCAATGTAAATTTCCACCTTTATATAGTGTAAAAAGACATCCTGAAGCCTGGGCAGTCATTAATTTGATTGTCCAATATTTCCCTTATGAGATAATGCCTCTCATAGCAAATGTGTACAGCGCGAGCTGAAAATGCATTTACAGCACTAAAAAACCAAACTTTTATAACAGCTAAACCAAACGTTTCCAATGTAAATTTCCACCTTTATATAGTGTAAAAAGACATCCTGAAGCCTGGGCAGTCATTAATTTGATTGTCCAATATTTCCCTTATGAGATAATGCCTCTCATAGCAAATGTGTACAGCGCGAGCTGAAAATGCATTTACAGCACTAAAAAAACAAACTTTTATAACAGCTAAACCAAACGTTTCCAATGTAAATTTCCACCTTTATATAGTGTAGAAAGGCATCCTGAAGCCTGGAAAGTCATTAATTTGATTGTCCAGTATTTCCTTCATGAGATATTGCAACACTTAGAAAAAGTGTACAGCGCCAGCAGACAATGAATTTTCAGCACTAAAAAAACGAAACTTCATTAACAGCTAAACTAAATGTTTCCAATGTAAATTTCCACCTTTATATAGTGTAAAAAGACATCCTGAAGCCTGGGCAGTCATTAATTTGATTGTCCAATATTTCCCTTATGAGATAATGCCTCTCATAGCAAATGTGTACAGCGCGAGCTGAAAATGCATTTACAGCACTAAAAAACCAAACTTTTATAACAGCTAAACCAAACGTTTCCAATGTAAATTTCCACCTTTATATAGTGTAAACAGGCATCCTGAAGCCTGGAAAGTCTTTAATTTGATTGTCCAGTATTTCCTTCATGAGATATTGCAACACTTAGAAAAAGTGTACAGCGCCAGCAGACAATGAATTTCCAGCACTAAAAAAACGAAACTTCATTAACAGCTAAACTAAACGTTTCCAATGTAAATTTCCACCTTTATATAGTGTAAAAAGACATCCTGAAGCCTGGGCAGTCATTAATTTGATTGTCCAATATTTCCCTTATGAGATAATGCCTCTCATAGCAAATGTGTACAGCGCGAGCTGAAAATGCATTTACAGCACTAAAAAACCAAACTTTTATAACAGCTAAACCAAACGTTTCCAATGTAAATTTCAACCTTTATATAGTGTAAAAAGACATCCTGAAGCCTGGGCAGTCATTAATTTGATTGTCCAATATTTCCCTTATGAGATAATGCCTCTCATAGCAAATGTGTACAGCGCGAGCTGAAAATGCATTTACAGCACTAAAAACCCAAACTTTTATAACAGCTAAACCAAACGTTTCCAATGTAAATTTCCACCTTTATATAGTGTAGAAAGGCATCCTGAAGCCTGGAAAGTCATTAATTTGATTGTCCAGTATTTCCTTCATGAGATATTGCAACACTTAGAAAAAGTGTACAGCGCCAGCAGACAATGAATTTTCAGCACTAAAAAAACGAAACTTCATTAACAGCTGAACTAAACGTTTCCAATGTAAATGTCCACCTTTATATAGTGTAAAAAGACATCCTGAAGCCTGGGCAGTCATTAATTTGATTGTCCAATATTTCCCTTATGACATAATGCCTCTCATAGCAAATGTGTACAGCGCGAGCTGAAAATGCATTTACAGCACTAAAAAACCAAACTTTTATAACAGCTAAACCAAACGTTTCCAATGTAAATTTCCACCTTTATATAGTGTAGAAAGGCATCCTGAAGCCTGGAAAGTCATTAATTTGATTGTCCAGTATTTCCTTCATGAGATATTGCAACACTTAGAAAAAGTGTACAGCGCCAGCAGACAATGAATTTTCAGCACTAAAAAAAACGAAACTTCATTAACAGCTAAACCAAACGTTTCCAATGTAAATTTCCACCTTTATATAGTGTAGAAAGGCATCCTGAAGCCTGGAAAGTCATTAATTTGATTGTCCAGTATTTCCTTCATGAGATATTGCAACACTTAGAAAAAGTGTACAGCGCCAGCAGACAATGAATTTCCAGCACTAAAAAAACGAAACTTCATTAACAGCTAAACTAAACGTTTCCAATGTAAATTTCCACCTTTATATAGTGTAAAAAGACATCCTGAAGCCTGGGCAGTCATTAATTTGATTGTCCAATATTTCCCTTATGAGATAATGCCTCTCATAGCAAATGTGTACAGCGCGAGCTGAAAATGCATTTACAGCACTAAAAAACCAAACTTTTATAACAGCTAAACCAAACGTTTCCAATGTAAATTTCAACCTTTATATAGTGTAAAAAGACATCCTGAAGCCTGGGCAGTCATTAATTTGATTGTCCAATATTTCCCTTATGAGATAATGCCTCTCATAGCAAATGTGTACAGCGCGAGCTGAAAATGCATTTACAGCACTAAAAACCCAAACTTTTATAACAGCTAAACCAAACGTTTCCAATGTAAATTTCCACCTTTATATAGTGTAGAAAGGCATCCTGAAGCCTGGAAAGTCATTAATTTGATTGTCCAGTATTTCCTTCATGAGATATTGCAACACTTAGAAAAAGTGTACAGCGCCAGCAGACAATGAATTTTCAGCACTAAAAAAACGAAACTTCATTAACAGCTGAACTAAACGTTTCCAATGTAAATGTCCACCTTTATATAGTGTAAAAAGACATCCTGAAGCCTGGGCAGTCATTAATTTGATTGTCCAATATTTCCCTTATGAGATAATGCCTCTCATAGCAAATGTGTACAGCGCGAGCTGAAAATGCATTTACAGCACTAAAAAACCAAACTTTTATAACAGCTAAACCAAACGTTTCCAATGTAAATTTCCACCTTTATATAGTGTAGAAAGGCATCCTGAAGCCTGGAAAGTCATTAATTTGATTGTCCAGTATTTCCTTCATGAGATATTGCAACACTTAGAAAAAGTGTACAGCGCCAGCAGACAATGAATTTTCAGCACTAAAAAAAACGAAACTTCATTAACAGCTAAACCAAACGTTTCCAATGTAAATTTCCACCTTTATATAGTGTAGAAAGGCATCCTGAAGCCTGGAAAGTCATTAATTTGATTGTCCAGTATTTCCTTCATGAGATATTGCAACACTTAGAAAAAGTGTACAGCGCCAGCAGACAATGAATTTTCAGCACTAAAAAAACGAAACTTCATTAACAGCTAAACCAAACGTTTCCAATGTAAATTTCCACATTTATAGAGTGTAAAAAGGCATCCTGAAGCCTGGGAAGTCATTAATTTGATTGTCCAGTATTTCCCTTATGAGATAATGCCTCACATAGCAAATGTGTACAGTGCGAGCTGAAAATGCATTTTCAGCACTAAAAAACCAAACTTTTATAACAGCTAAACCAAACGTTTCCAATGTAAATTTCCACCTTTATATAGTGTAAAAAGACATCCTGAAGCCTGGGCAGTCATTAATTTGATTGTCCAATATTTCCCTTATGAGATAATGCCTCTCATAGCAAATGTGTACAGCGCGAGCTGAAAATGCATTTACAGCACTAAAAAACCAAACTTTTATAACAGCTAAACCAAACGTTTCAATTGTAAATTTCCACCTTTATATAGTGTAGAAAGGCATCCTGAAGCCTGGAAAGTCATTAATTTGATTGTCCAGTATTTCCTTCATGAGATATTGCAACACTTAGAAAAAGTGTACAGCGCCAGCAGACAATGAATTTTCAGCACTAAAAAAACGAAACTTCATTAACAGCTAAACCAAACGTTTCCAATGTAAATTTCCACATTTATAGAGTGTAAAAAGGCATCCTGAAGCCTGGGCAGTCATTAATTTGATTGTCCAGTATTTCCCTTATGAGATAATGCCTCACATAGCAAATGTGTACAGTGCGAGCTGAAAATGCATTTTCAGCACTAAAAAACCAAACTTTTATAACAGCTAAACCAAACGTTTCCAATGTAAATTTCCACCTTTATATAGTGTAAAAAGACATCCTGAAGCCTGGGCAGTCATTAATTTGATTGTCCAGTATTTCCCTTATGAGATAATGCCTCACATAGCAAATGTGTACAGCGCCAGCAGACAATGAATTTTCAGCACTAAAAAAAACGAAACTTCATTAACAGCTAAACCAAACGTTTCCAATGTAAATTTCCACCTTTATATAGTGTAGAAAGGCATCCTGAAGCCTGGAAAGTCATTAATTTGATTGTCCAGTATTTCCTTCATGAGATATTGCAACACTTAGAAAAAGTGTACAGCGCCAGCAGACAATGAATTTTCAGCACTAAAAAAACGAAACTTCATTAACAGCTAAACCAAACGTTTCCAATGTAAATTTCCACATTTATAGAGTGTAAAAAGGCATCCTGAAGCCTGGGAAGTCATTAATTTGATTGTCCAGTATTTCCCTTATGAGATAATGCCTCACATAGCAAATGTGTACAGTGCGAGCTGAAAATGCATTTTCAGCACTAAAAAACCAAACTTTTATAACAGCTAAACCAAACGTTTCCAATGTAAATTTCCACCTTTATATAGTGTAAAAAGACATCCTGAAGCCTGGGCAGTCATTAATTTGATTGTCCAATATTTCCCTTATGAGATAATGCCTCTCATAGCAAATGTGTACAGCGCGAGCTGAAAATGCATTTACAGCACTAAAAAACCAAACTTTTATAACAGCTAAACCAAACGTTTCAATTGTAAATTTCCACCTTTATATAGTGTAGAAAGGCATCCTGAAGCCTGGAAAGTCATTAATTTGATTGTCCAGTATTTCCTTCATGAGATATTGCAACACTTAGAAAAAGTGTACAGCGCCAGCAGACAATGAATTTTCAGCACTAAAAAAACGAAACTTCATTAACAGCTAAACCAAACGTTTCCAATGTAAATTTCCACATTTATAGAGTGTAAAAAGGCATCCTGAAGCCTGGGCAGTCATTAATTTGATTGTCCAGTATTTCCCTTATGAGATAATGCCTCACATAGCAAATGTGTACAGTGCGAGCTGAAAATGCATTTTCAGCACTAAAAAACCAAACTTTTATAACAGCTAAACCAAACGTTTCAATTGTAAATTTCCACCTTTATATAGTGTAGAAAGGCATCCTGAAGCCTGGAAAGTCATTAATTTGATTGTCCAGTATTTCCTTCATGAGATATTGCAACACTTAGAAAAAGTGTACAGCGCCAGCAGACAATGAATTTTCAGCACTAAATAAACGAAACTTCATTAACAGCTAAAGTAAACGTTTCCAATGTAAATTTCCACCTTTATATAGTGTAAAAAGACATCCTGAAGCCTGGGCAGTCATTAATTTGATTGTCCAATATTTCCCTTATGAGATAATGCCTCTCATAGCAAATGTGTACAGTGCGAGCTGAAAATGCATTTACAGCACTAAAAAAACAAACTTTTATAACAGCTAAACCAAACGTTTCCAATGTAAATTTCCACCTTTATATAATGTAAAAAGACATCCTGAAGCCTGGGCAGTCATTAATTTGATTGTCCAATATTTCCCTTATGAGATAATGCCTCTCATAGCAAATGTGTACAGCGCGAGCTGAAAATGCATTTACAGCACTAAAAAAACAAACTTTTATAACAGCTAAACCAAACGTTTCCAATGTAAATTTCCACCTTTATATAGTGTAAAAAGACATCCTGAAGCCTGGGCAGTCATTAATTTGATTGTCCAATATTTCCCTTATGAGATAATGCCTCTCATAGCAAATGTGTACAGCGCGAGCTGAAAATGCATTTACAGCACTAAAAAAACAAACTTTTATAACAGCTAAACCAAACGTTTCCAATGTAAATTTCCACCTTTATATAGTGTAGAAAGGCATCCTGAAGCCTGGAAAGTCATTAATTTGATTGTCCAGTATTTCCTTCATGAGATATTGCAACATTTAGAAAAAGTGTACAGCGCCAGCAGACAATGAATTTTCAGCACTAAAAAAACGAAACTTCATTAACAGCTAAACTAAACGTTTCCAATGTAAATTTCCACCTTTATATAGTGTAAAAAGACATCCTGAAGCCCGGGCAGCCATTAATTTGATTGTCCAATATTTCCCTTATGAGATAATGCCTCTCATAGCAAATGTGTACAGCGCGAGCTGAAAATGCATTTACAGCACTAAAAAACCAAACTTTTATAACAGCTAAACCAAACGTTTCCAATGTAAATTTCCACCTTTATATAGTGTAAAAAGACATCCTGAAGCCTGGGCAGTCATTAATTTGATTGTCCAATATTTCCCTTATGAGATAATGCCTCTCATAGCAAATGTGTACAGCGCGAGCTGAAAATGCATTTACAGCACTAAAAAAACAAACTTTTATAACAGCTAAACCAAACGTTTCCAATGTAAATTTCCACCTTTATATAGTGTAGAAAGGCATCCTGAAGCCTGGAAAGTCATTAATTTGATTGTCCAGTATTTCCTTCATGAGATATTGCAACACTTAGAAAAAGTGTACAGCGCCAGCAGACAATGAATTTTCAGCACTAAAAAAACGAAACTTCATTAACAGCTAAACTAAATGTTTCCAATGTAAATTTCCACCTTTATATAGTGTAAAAAGACATCCTGAAGCCTGGGCAGTCATTAATTTGATTGTCCAATATTTCCCTTATGAGATAATGCCTCTCATAGCAAATGTGTACAGCGCGAGCTGAAAATGCATTTACAGCACTAAAAAACCAAACTTTTATAACAGCTAAACCAAACGTTTCCAATGTAAATTTCCACCTTTATATAGTGTAAAAAGGCATCCTGAAGCCTGGAAAGTCTTTAATTTGATTGTCCAGTATTTCCTTCATGAGATATTGCAACACTTAGAAAAAGTGTACAGCGCCAGCAGACAATGAATTTCCAGCACTAAAAAAACGAAACTTCATTAACAGCTAAACTAAACGTTTCCAATGTAAATTTCCACCTTTATATAGTGTAAAAAGACATCCTGAAGCCTGGGCAGTCATTAATTTGATTGTCCAATATTTCCCTTATGAGATAATGCCTCTCATAGCAAATGTGTACAGCGCGAGCTGAAAATGCATTTACAGCACTAAAAAACCAAACTTTTATAACAGCTAAACCAAACGTTTCCAATGTAAATTTCCACCTTTATATAGTGTAGAAAGGCATCCTGAAGCCTGGAAAGTCATTAATTTGATTGTCCAGTATTTCCTTCATGAGATATTGCAACACTTAGAAAAAGTGTACAGCGCCAGCAGACAATGAATTTTCAGCACTAAAAAAACGAAACTTCATTAACAGCTAAACCAAACGTTTCCAATGTAAATTTCCACATTTATAGAGTGTAAAAAGGCATCCTGAAGCCTGGGAAGTCATTAATTTGATTGTCCAGTATTTCCCTTATGAGATAATGCCTCACATAGCAAATGTGTACAGTGCGAGCTGAAAATGCATTTTCAGCACTAAAAAACCAAACTTTTATAACAGCTAAACCAAACGTTTCCAATGTAAATTTCCACCTTTATATAGTGTAAAAAGACATCCTGAAGCCTGGGCAGTCATTAATTTGATTGTCCAGTATTTCCCTTATGAGATAATGCCTCACATAGCAAATGTGTACAGCGCGAGCTGAAAATGCATTTACAGCACTAAAAAAACAAACTTTTATAACAGCTAAACCAAACGTTTCCAATGTAAATTTCCACATTTATAGAGTGTAAAAATGCATCCTGAAGCCTGGGAAGTCATTAATTTGATTGTCCAGTATTTCCCTTATGAGATAATGCCTCACATAGCAAATGTGTACAGTGCGAGCTGAAAATGCATTTTCAGCACTAAAAAACCAAACTTTTATAACAGCTAAACCAAACGTTTCCAATGTAAATTTCCACCTTTATATAGTGTAAAAAGACATCCTGAAGCCTGGGCAGTCATTAATTTGATTGTCCAATATTTCCCTTATGAGATAATGCCTCTCATAGCAAATGTGTACAGCGCGAGCTGAAAATGCATTTACAGCACTAAAAAACCAAACTTTTATAACAGCTAAACCAAACGTTTCCAATGTAAATTTCCACCTTTATATAGTGTAAAAAGACATCCTGAAGCCTGGGCAGTCATTAATTTGATTGTCCAATATTTCCCTTATGAGATAATGCCTCTCATAGCAAATGTGTACAGCGCGAGCTGAAAATGCATTTACAGCACTAAAAAAACAAACTTTTATAACAGCTAAACCAAACGTTTCCAATGTAAATTTCCACCTTTATATAGTGTAGAAAGGCATCCTGAAGCCTGGAAAGTCATTAATTTGATTGTCCAGTATTTCCTTCATGAGATATTGCAACACTTAGAAAAAGTGTACAGCGCCAGCAGACAATGAATTTTCAGCACTAAAAAAACGAAACTTCATTAACAGCTAAACTAAATGTTTCCAATGTAAATTTCCACCTTTATATAGTGTAAAAAGACATCCTGAAGCCTGGGCAGTCATTAATTTGATTGTCCAATATTTCCCTTATGAGATAATGCCTCTCATAGCAAATGTGTACAGCGCGAGCTGAAAATGCATTTACAGCACTAAAAAACCAAACTTTTATAACAGCTAAACCAAACGTTTCCAATGTAAATTTCCACCTTTATATAGTGTAAAAAGGCATCCTGAAGCCTGGAAAGTCTTTAATTTGATTGTCCAGTATTTCCTTCATGAGATATTGCAACACTTAGAAAAAGTGTACAGCGCCAGCAGACAATGAATTTCCAGCACTAAAAAAACGAAACTTCATTAACAGCTAAACTAAACGTTTCCAATGTAAATTTCCACCTTTATATAGTGTAAAAAGACATCCTGAAGCCTGGGCAGTCATTAATTTGATTGTCCAATATTTCCCTTATGAGATAATGCCTCTCATAGCAAATGTGTACAGCGCGAGCTGAAAATGCATTTACAGCACTAAAAAAACAAACTTTTATAACAGCTAAACCAAACGTTTCCAATGTAAATTTCAACCTTTATATAGTGTAAAAAGACATCCTGAAGCCTGGGCAGTCATTAATTTGATTGTCCAATATTTCCCTTATGAGATAATGCCTCTCATAGCAAATGTGTACAGCGCGAGCTGAAAATGCATTTACAGCACTAAAAACCCAAACTTTTATAACAGCTAAACCAAACGTTTCCAATGTAAATTTCCACCTTTATATAGTGTAGAAAGGCATCCTGAAGCCTGGAAAGTCATTAATTTGATTGTCCAGTATTTCCTTCATGAGATATTGCAACACTTAGAAAAAGTGTACAGCGCCAGCAGACAATGAATTTTCAGCACTAAAAAAACGAAACTTCATTAACAGCTGAACTAAACGTTTCCAATGTAAATGTCCACCTTTATATAGTGTAAAAAGACATCCTGAAGCCTGGGCAGTCATTAATTTGATTGTCCAATATTTCCCTTATGAGATAATGCCTCTCATAGCAAATGTGTACAGCGCGAGCTGAAAATGCATTTACAGCACTAAAAAACCAAACTTTTATAACAGCTAAACCAAACGTTTCCAATGTAAATTTCCACCTTTATATAGTGTAGAAAGGCATCCTGAAGCCTGGAAAGTCATTAATTTGATTGTCCAGTATTTCCTTCATGAGATATTGCAACACTTAGAAAAAGTGTACAGCGCCAGCAGACAATGAATTTTCAGCACTAAAAAAAACGAAACTTCATTAATAGCTAAACCAAACGTTTCCAATGTAAATTTCCACCTTTATATAGTGTAGAAAGGCATCCTGAAGCCTGGAAAGTCATTAATTTGATTGTCCAGTATTTCCTTCATGAGATATTGCAACACTTAGAAAAAGTGTACAGCGCCAGCAGATAATGAATTTTCAGCACTAAAAAAACGAAACTTCATTAACAGCTAAACCAAACGTTTCCAATGTAAATTTCCACATTTATAGAGTGTAAAAAGGCATCCTGAAGCCTGGGAAGTCATTAATTTGATTGTCCAGTATTTCCCTTATGAGATAATGCCTCACATAGCAAATGTGTACAGTGCGAGCTGAAAATGCATTTTCAGCACTAAAAAACCAAACTTTTATAACAGCTAAACCAAACGTTTCCAATGTAAATTTCCACCTTTATATAGTGTAAAAAGACATCCTGAAGCCTGGGCAGTCATTAATTTGATTGTCCAATATTTCCCTTATGGGATAATGCCTCTCATAGCAAATGTGTACAGCGCGAGCTGAAAATGCATTTACAGCACTAAAAAACCAAACTTTTATAACAGCTAAACCAAACGTTTCAATTGTAAATTTCCACCTTTATATAGTGTAGAAAGGCTTCCTGAAGCCTGGAAAGTCATTAATTTGATTGTCCAGTATTTCCTTCATGAGATATTGCAACACTTAGAAAAAGTGTACAGCGCCAGCAGACAATGAATTTTCAGCACTAAAAAAACGAAACTTCATTAACAGCTAAACCAAACGTTTCCAATGTAAATTTCCACATTTATAGAGTGTAAAAAGGCATCCTGAAGCCTGGGCAGTCATTAATTTGATTGTCCAGTATTTCCCTTATGAGATAATGCCTCACATAGCAAATGTGTACAGTGCGAGCTGAAAATGCATTTTCAGCACTAAAAAACCAAACTTTTATAACAGCTAAACCAAACGTTTCCAATGTAAATTTCCACCTTTATATAGTGTAAAAAGACATCCTGAAGCCTGGGCAGTCATTAATTTGATTGTCCAGTATTTCCCTTATGAGATAATGCCTCACATAGCAAATGTGTACAGCGCCAGCAGACAATGAATTTTCAGCACTAAAAAAACGAAACTTCATTAACAGCTAAACTAAACGTTTCCAATGTAAATTTCCACCCTTATATAGTGTAAAAAGACATCCTGAAGCCTGGGCAGTCATTAATTTGATTGTCCAATATTTCCCTTATGAGATAATGCCTCTCATAGCAAATGTGTACAGTGCGAGCTGAAAATGCATTTACAGCACTAAAAAAACAAACTTTTATAACAGCTAAACCAAACGTTTCCAATGTAAATTTCCACCTTTATATAGTGTAAAAAGACATCCTGAAGCCTGGGCAGTCATTAATTTGATTGTCCAATATTTCCCTTATGAGATAATGCCTCTCATAGCAAATGTGTACAGCGCGAGCTGAAAATGCATTTACAGCACTAAAAAACCAAACTTTTATAACAGCTAAACCAAACGTTTCCAATGTAAATTTCCACCTTTATATAGTGTAGAAAGGCATCCTGAAGCCTGGAAAGTCATTAATTTGATTGTCCAGTATTTCCTTCATGAGATATTGCAACACTTAGAAAAAGTGTACAGCGCCAGCAGACAATGAATTTTCAGCACTAAAAAAACGAAACTTCATTAACAGCTAAACCAAACGTTTCCAATGTAAATTTCCACATTTATAGAGTGTAAAAAGGCATCCTGAAGCCTGGGAAGTCATTAATTTGATTGTCCAGTATTTCCCTTATGAGATAATGCCTCACATAGCAAATGTGTACAGTGCGAGCTGAAAATGCATTTACAGCACTAAAAAAACAAACTTTTATAACAGCTAAACCAAACGTTTCCAATGTAAATTTCCACCTCTATATAGTGTAGAAAGGCATCCTGAAGCCTGGAAAGTCATTAATTTGATTGTCCAGTATTTCCTTCATGAGATATTGCAACACTTAGAAAAAGTGTACAGCGCCAGCAGACAATGAATTTTCAGCACTAAATAAACGAAACTTCATTAACAGCTAAAGTAAACGTTTCCAATGTAAATTTCCACCTTTATATAGTGTAAAAAGACATCCTTAAGCCTGGGCAGTCATTAATTTGATTGTCCAATATTTCCCTTATGAGATAATGCCTCTCATAGCAAATGTGTACAGTGCGAGCTGAAAATGCATTTACAGCACTAAAAAAACAAACTTTTATAACAGCTAAACCAAACGTTTCCAATGTAAATTTCCACCTTTATATAGTGTAAAAAGACATCCTGAAGCCTGGGCAGTCATTAATTTGATTGTCCAATATTTCCCTTATGAGATAATGCCTCTCATAGCAAATGTGTACAGCGCGAGCTGAAAATGCATTTACAGCACTAAAAAACCAAACTTTTATAACAGCTAAACCAAACGTTTCCAATATAAATTTCCACCTTTATATAGTGTAGAAAGGCATCCTGAAGCCTGGAAAGTCATTAATTTGATTGTCCAGTACTTCCTTCATGAGATATTGCAACACTTAGAAAAAGTGTACAGCGCCAGCAGACAATGAATTTTCAGCACTAAAAAAACGAAACTTCATTAACATCTAAACCAAACGTTTCCAATGTAAATTTCCACATTTATAGAGTGTAAAAAGGCATCCTGAAGCCTGGGAAGTCATTAATTTGATTGTCCAGTATTTCCCTTATGAGATAATGCCTCACATAGCAAATGTGTACAGTGCGAGCTGAAAATGCATTTACAGCACTAAAAAAACAAACTTTTATAACAGCTAAACCAAACGTTTCCAATGTAAATTTCCACCTTTATATAGTGTAGAAAGGCATCCTGAAGCCTGGAAAGTCATTAATTTGATTGTCCAGTATTTCCTTCATGAGATATTGCAACACTTAGAAAAAGTGTACAGCGCCAGCAGACAATGAATTTTCAGCACTAAATAAACGAAACTTCATTAACAGCTAAAGTAAACGTTTCCAATGTAAATTTCCACCTTTATATAGTGTAAAAAGACATCCTGAAGCCTGGGCAGTCATTAATTTGATTGTCCAATATTTCCCTTATGAGATAATGCCTCTCATAGCAAATGTGTACAGTGCGAGCTGAAAATGCATTTACAGCACTAAAAAAACAAACTTTTATAACAGCTAAACCAAACGTTTCCAATGTAAATTTCCACCTTTATATAGTGTAAAAAGACATCCTGAAGCCTGGGCAGTCATTAATTTGATTGTCCAATATTTCCCTTATGAGATAATGCCTCTCATAGCAAATGTGTACAGCGCGAGCTGAAAATGCATTTACAGCACTAAAAAACCAAACTTTTATAACAGCTAAACCAAACGTTTCCAATGTAAATTTCCACCTTTATATAGTGTAGAAAGGCATCCTGAAGCCTGGAAAGTCATTAATTTGATTGTCCAGTATTTCCTTCATGAGATATTGCAACACTTAGAAAAAGTGTACAGCGCCAGCAGACAACGAATTTTCAACACTAAAAAAAACGAAACTTCATTAACAGCTAAACCAAACGTTTCCAATGTAAATTTCCACATTTATAGAGTGTAAAAAGGCATCCTGAAGCCTGGGAAGTCATTAATTTGATTGTCCAGTATTTCCCTTATGAGATAATGCCTCTCATTGCAAATGTGTACAGCGCGAGCTGAAAATGCATTTTCAGCACTAAAAAACCAAACTTTTATAACACCTAAACCAAACGTTTCCAATGTAAATTTCCTCCTTTATATAGTGTAAAAAGACATCCTGAAGCCTGGGCAGTCATTAATTTGATTGTCCAATATTTCCCTTATGAGATAATGCCTCTCATAGCAAATGTGTACAGCGCGAGCTGAAAATGCATTTACAGCACTAAAAAACCAAACTTTTATAACAGCTAAACCAAACGTTTCCAATGTAAATTTCCACCTTTATATAGTGTAGAAAGGCATCCTGAAGCCTGGAAAGTCATTAATTTGATTGTCCAGTATTTCCTTCATGAGATATTGCAACATTTAGAAAAAGTGTACAGCGCCAGCAGACAATGAATTTTCAGCACTAAAAAAACGAAACTTCATTAACAGCTAAACTAAACGTTTCCAATGTAAATTTCCACCTTTATATAGTGTAAAAAGACATCCTGAAGCCCGGGCAGCCATTAATTTGATTGTCCAATATTTCCCTTATGAGATAATGCCTCTCATAGCAAATGTGTACAGCGCGAGCTGAAAATGCATTTACAGCACTAAAAAACCAAACTTTTATAACAGCTAAACCAAACGTTTCCAATGTAAATTTCCACCTTTATATAGTGTAAAAAGACATCCTGAAGCCTGGGCAGTCATTAATTTGATTGTCCAATATTTCCCTTATGAGATAATGCCTCTCATAGCAAATGTGTACAGCGCGAGCTGAAAATGCATTTACAGCACTAAAAAACCAAACTTTTATAACAGCTAAACCAAACGTTTCCAATGTAAATTTCCACCTTTATATAGTGTAGAAAGGCATCCGGAAGCTTGGAAAGTCATTAATTTGATTGTCCAGTATTTCCTTCATGAGATATTGCAACACTTAGAAAAAGTGTACAGCGCCAGCAGACAATGAATTTTCAGCACTAAAAAAACGAAACTTCATTAACAGCTAAACTAAATGTTTCCAATGTAAATTTCCACCTTTATATAGTGTAAAAAGACATCCTGAAGCCTGGGCAGTCATTAATTTGATTGTCCAATATTTCCCTTATGAGATAATGCCTCTCATAGCAAATGTGTACAGCGCGAGCTGAAAATGCATTTACAGCACTAAAAAACCAAACTTTTATAACAGCTAAACCAAACGTTTCCAATGTAAATTTCCACCTTTATATAGTGTAAAAAGGCATCCTGAAGCCTGGAAAGTCTTTAATTTGATTGTCCAGTATTTCCTTCATGAGATATTGCAACACTTAGAAAAAGTGTACAGCGCCAGCAGACAATGAATTTCCAGCACTAAAAAACCGAAACTTCATTAACAGCTAAACTAAACGTTTCCAATGTAAATTTCCACCTTTATATAGTGTAAAAAGACATCCTGAAGCCTGGGCAGCCATTAATTTGATTGTCCAATATTTCCCTTATGAGATAATGCCTCTCATAGCAAATGTGTACAGCGCGAGCTGAAAATGCATTTACAGCACTAAAAAACCAAACTTTTATAACAGCTAAACCAAACGTTTCCAATGTAAATTTCCACCTTTATATAGTGTAGAAAGGCATCCTGAAGCCTGGAAAGTCATTAATTTGATTGTCCAGTATTTCCTTCATGAGATATTGCAACACTTAGAAAAAGTGTACAGCGCCAGCAGACAATGAATTTTCAGCACTAAAAAAACGAAACTTCATTAACAGCTAAACCAAACGTTTCCAATGTAAATTTCCACATTTATAGAGTGTAAAAAGGCATCCTGAAGCCTGGGAAGTCATTAATTTGATTGTCCAGTATTTCCCTTATGAGATAATGCCTCACATAGCAAATGTGTACAGTGCGAGCTGAAAATGCATTTTCAGCACTAAAAAACCAAACTTTTATAACAGCTAAACCAAACGTTTCCAATGTAAATTTCCACCTTTATATAGTGTAAAAAGACATCCTGAAGCCTGGGCAGTCATTAATTTGATTGTCCAGTATTTCCCTTATGAGATAATGCCTCTCATAGCAAATGTGTACAGCGCGAGCTGAAAATGCATTTACAGCACTAAAAAACCAAACTTTTATAACAGCTAAACCAAACGTTTCCAATGTAAATTTCCACCTTTATATAGTGTAAAAAGACATCCTGAAGCCTGGGCAGTCATTAATTTGATTGTCCAATATTTCCCTTATGAGATAATGCCTCTCATAGCAAATGTGTACAGCGCGAGCTGAAAATGCATTTACAGCACTAAAAAAACAAACTTTTATAACAGCTAAACCAAACGTTTCCAATGTAAATTTCCACCTTTATATAGTGTAGAAAGGCATCCTGAAGCCTGGAAAGTCATTAATTTGATTGTCCAGTATTTCCTTCATGAGATATTGCAACACTTAGAAAAAGTGTACAGCGCCAGCAGACAATGAATTTTCAGCACTAAAAAAACGCAACTTCATTAACAGCTAAACTAAATGTTTCCAATGTAAATTTCCACCTTTATATAGTGTAAAAAGACATCCTGAAGCCTGGGCAGTCATTAATTTGATTGTCCAATATTTCCCTTATGAGATAATGCCTCTCATAGCAAATGTGTACAGCGCGAGCTGAAAATGCATTTACAGCACTAAAAAACCAAACTTTTATAACAGCTAAACCAAACGTTTCCAATGTAAATTTCCACCTTTATATAGTGTAAAAAGGCATCCTGAAGCCTGGAAAGTCTTTAATTTGATTGTCCAGTATTTCCTTCATGAGATATTGCAACACTTAGAAAAAGTGTACAGCGCCAGCAGACAATGAATTTCCAGCACTAAAAAAACGAAACTTCATTAACAGCTAAACTAAACGTTTCCAATGTAAATTTCCACCTTTATATAGTGTAAAAAGACATCCTGAAGCCTGGGCAGTCATTAATTTGATTGTCCAATATTTCCCTTATGAGATAATGCCTCATAGCAAATGTGTACAGCGCGAGCTGAAAATGCATTTACAGCACTAAAAAACCAAACTTTTATAACAGCTAAACCAAACGTTTCCAATGTAAATTTCCACCTTTATATAGTGTAGAAAGGCATCCTGAAGCCTGGAAAGTCATTAATTTGATTGTCCAGTATTTCCTTCATGAGATATTGCAACACTTAGAAAAAGTGTACAGCGCCAGCAGACAATGAATTTTCAGCACTAAAAAAACGAAACTTCATTAACAGCTAAACCAAACGTTTCCAATGTAAATTTCCACATTTATAGAGTGTAAAAAGGCATCCTGAAGCCTGGGAAGTCATTAATTTGATTGTCCAGTATTTCCCTTATGAGATAATGCCTCACATAGCAAATGTGTACAGTGCGAGCTGAAAATGCATTTTCAGCACTAAAAAACCAAACTTTTATAACAGCTAAACCAAACGTTTCCAATGTAAATTTCCACCTTTATATAGTGTAAAAAGACATCCTGAAGCCTGGGCAGTCATTAATTTGATTGTCCAGTATTTCCCTTATGAGATAATGCCTCTCATAGCAAATGTGTACAGCGCGAGCTGAAAATGCATTTACAGCACTAAAAAACCAAACTTTTATAACAGCTAAACCAAACGTTTCCAATGTAAATTTCCACCTTTATATAGTGTAAAAAGACATCCTGAAGCCTGGGCAGTCATTAATTTGATTGTCCAATATTTCCCTTATGAGATAATGCCTCTCATAGCAAATGTGTACAGCGCGAGCTGAAAATGCATTTACAGCACTAAAAAAACAAACTTTTATAACAGCTAAACCAAACGTTTCCAATGTAAATTTCCACCTTTATATAGTGTAGAAAGGCATCCTGAAGCCTGGAAAGTCATTAATTTGATTGTCCAGTATTTCCTTCATGAGATATTGCAACACTTAGAAAAAGTGTACAGCGCCAGCAGACAATGAATTTTCAGCACTAAAAAAACGCAACTTCATTAACAGCTAAACTAAATGTTTCCAATGTAAATTTCCACCTTTATATAGTGTAAAAAGACATCCTGAAGCCTGGGCAGTCATTAATTTGATTGTCCAATATTTCCCTTATGAGATAATGCCTCTCATAGCAAATGTGTACAGCGCGAGCTGAAAATGCATTTACAGCACTAAAAAACCAAACTTTTATAACAGCTAAACCAAACGTTTCCAATGTAAATTTCCACCTTTATATAGTGTAAAAAGGCATCCTGAAGCCTGGAAAGTCTTTAATTTGATTGTCCAGTATTTCCTTCATGAGATATTGCAACACTTAGAAAAAGTGTACAGCGCCAGCAGACAATGAATTTCCAGCACTAAAAAAACGAAACTTCATTAACAGCTAAACTAAACGTTTCCAATGTAAATTTCCACCTTTATATAGTGTAAAAAGACATCCTGAAGCCTGGGCAGTCATTAATTTGATTGTCCAATATTTCCCTTATGAGATAATGCCTCATAGCAAATGTGTACAGCGCGAGCTGAAAATGCATTTACAGCACTAAAAAACCAAACTTTTATAACAGCTAAACCAAACGTTTCCAATGTAAATTTCCACCTTTATATAGTGTAGAAAGGCATCCTGAAGCCTGGAAAGTCATTAATTTGATTGTCCAGTATTTCCTTCATGAGATATTGCAACACTTAGAAAAAGTGTACAGCGCCAGCAGACAATGAATTTTCAGCACTAAAAAAACGAAACTTCATTAACAGCTAAACCAAACGTTTCCAATGTAAATTTCCACATTTATAGAGTGTAAAAAGGCATCCTGAAGCCTGGGAAGTCATTAATTTGATTGTCCAGTATTTCCCTTATGAGATAATGCCTCACATAGCAAATGTGTACAGTGCGAGCTGAAAATGCATTTTCAGCACTAAAAAACCAAACTTTTATAACAGCTAAACCAAACGTTTCCAATGTAAATTTCCACCTTTATATAGTGTAAAAAGACATCCTGAAGCCTGGGCAGTCATTAATTTGATTGTCCAGTATTTCCCTTATGAGATAATGCCTCACATAGCAAATGTGTACAGCGCGAGCTGAAAATGCATTTACAGCACTAAAAAAACAAACTTTTATAACAGCTAAACCAAACGTTTCCAATGTAAATTTCCACATTTATAGAGTGTAAAAATGCATCCTGAAGCCTGGAAAGTCATTAATTTGATTGTCCAGTATTTCCTTCATGAGATATTGCAACACTTAGAAAAAGTGTACAGCGCCAGCAGACAATGAATTTTCAGCACTAAAAAAACGAAACTTCATTAACAGCTAAACCAAACGTTTCCAATGTAAATTTCCACATTTATAGAGTGTAAAAAGGCATCCTGAAGCCTGGGAAGTCATTAATTTGATTGTCCAGTATTTCCCTTATGAGATAATGCCTCACATAGCAAATGTGTACAGTGCGAGCTGAAAATGCATTTTCAGCACTAAAAAACCAAACTTTTATAACAGCTAAACCAAACGTTTCCAATGTAAATTTCCACCTTTATATAGTGTAAAAAGACATCCTGAAGCCTGGGCAGTCATTAATTTGATTGTCCAGTATTTCCCTTATGAGATAATGCCTCACATAGCAAATGTGTACAGCGCGAGCTGAAAATGCATTTACAGCACTAAAAAAACAAACTTTTATAACAGCTAAACCAAACGTTTCCAATGTAAATTTCCACATTTATATAGTGTAAAAAGACATCCTGAAGCCTGGGCAGTCATTAATTTGATTGTCCAATATTTCCCTTATGAGATAATGCCTCTCATAGCAAATGTGTACAGCGCGAGCTGAAAATGCATTTACAGCACTAAAAAACCAAACTTTTATAACAGCTAAACCAAACGTTTCCAATGTAAATTTCCACCTTTATATAGTGTAAAAATACATCCTGAAGCCTGGGCAGTCATTAATTTGATTGTCCAATATTTCCCTTATGAGATAATGCCTCTCATAGCAAATGTGTACAGCGCGAGCTGAAAATGCATTTACAGCACTAAAAAAACAAACTTTTATAACAGCTAAACCAAACGTTTCCAATGTAAATTTCCACCTTTATATAGTGTAGAAAGGCATCCTGAAGCCTGGAAAGTCATTAATTTGATTGTCCAGTATTTCCTTCATGAGATATTGCAACACTTAGAAAAAGTGTACAGCGCCAGCAGACAATGAATTTTCAGCACTAAAAAAACGAAACTTCATTAACAGCTAAACTAAATGTTTCCAATGTAAATTTCCACCTTTATATAGTGTAAAAAGACATCCTGAAGCCTGGGCAGTCATTAATTTGATTGTCCAATATTTCCCTTATGAGATAATGCCTCTCATAGCAAATGTGTACAGCGCGAGCTGAAAATGCATTTACAGCACTAAAAAACCAAACTTTTATAACAGCTAAACCAAACGTTTCCAATGTAAATTTCCACCTTTATATAGTGTAAAAAGGCATCCTGAAGCCTGGAAAGTCTTTAATTTGATTGTCCAGTATTTCCTTCATGAGATATTGCAACACTTAGAAAAAGTGTACAGCGCCAGCAGACAATGAATTTTCAGCACTAAAAAAACGAAACTTCATTAACAGCTAAACTAAATGTTTCCAATGTAAATTTCCACCTTTATATAGTGTAAAAAGACATCCTGAAGCCTGGGCAGTCATTAATTTGATTGTCCAATATTTCCCTTATGAGATAATGCCTCTCATAGCAAATGTGTACAGCGCGAGCTGAAAATGCATTTACAGCACTAAAAAACCAAACTTTTATAACAGCTAAACCAAACGTTTCCAATGTAAATTTCCACCTTTATATAGTGTAAAAAGGCATCCTGAAGCCTGGAAAGTCTTTAATTTGATTGTCCAGTATTTCCTTCATGAGATATTGCAACACTTAGAAAAAGTGTACAGCGCCAGCAGACAATGAATTTCCAGCACTAAAAAAACGAAACTTCATTAACAGCTAAACCAAACGTTTCCAATGTAAATTTCCACCTTTATATAGTGTAAAAAGACATCCTGAAGCCTGGGCAGTCATTAATTTGATTGTCCAATATTTCCCTTATGAGATAATGCCTCTCATAGCAAATGTGTACAGCGCGAGCTGAAAATGCATTTACAGCACTAAAAAACCAAACTTTTATAACAGCTAAACCAAACGTTTCCAATGTAAATTCCCACCTTTATATAGTGTAGAAAGGCATCCTGAAGCCTGGAAAGTCATTAATTTGATTGTCCAGTATTTCCTTCATGAGATATTGCAACACTTAGAAAAAGTGTACAGCGCCAGCAGACAATGAATTTCCAGCACTAAAAAAACGAAACTTCATTAACAGCTAAACTAAACGTTTCCAATGTAAATTTCCACCTTTATATAGTGTAAAAAGACATCCTGAAGCCTGGGCAGTCATTAATTTGATTGTCCAATATTTCCCTTATGAGATAATGCCTCTCATAGCAAATGTGTACAGCGCGAGCTGAAAATGCATTTACAGCACTAAAAAAACAAACTTTTATAACAGCTAAACCAAACGTTTCCAATGTAAATTTCCACCTTTATATAGTGTAAAAAGACATCCTGAAGCCTGGGCAGTCATTAATTTGATTGTCCAATATTTCCCTTATGAGATAATGCCTCTCATAGCAAATGTGTACAGCGCGAGCTGAAAATGCATTTACAGCACTAAAAAACCAAACTTTTATAACAGCTAAACCAAACGTTTCCAATGTAAATTTCCACCTTTATATAGTGTAGAAAGGCATCCTGAAGCCTGGAAAGTCATTAATTTGATTGTCCAGTATTTCCTTCATGAGATATTGCAACACTTAGAAAAAGTGTACAGCGCCAGCAGACAATGAATTTTAAGCACTAAAAAAACGAAACTTCATTAACAGCTAAACCAAACGTTTCCAATGTAAATTTCCACATTTATAGAGTGTAAAAAGGCATCCTGAAGCCTGGGAAGTCATTAATTTGATTGTCCAGTATTTCCCTTATGATATAATGCCTCACATAGCAAATGTGTACAGCGCGAGCTGAAAATGCATTTACAGCACTAAAAAACCAAACTTTTATAACAGCTAAACCAAACGTTTCCAATGTAAATTTCCACCTTTATATAGTGTAGAAAGGCATCCTGAAGCCTGGAAAGTGATTAATTTGATTGTCCAGTATTTCCTTCATGAGATATTGCAACACTTAGAAAAAGTGTACAGCGCCAGCAGACAATGAATTTTCAGCACTAAAAAACCGAAACTTCATTAACAGCTAAACTAAACGTTTCCAATGTAAATTTCCACCTTTATATAGTGTAAAAAGACATCCTGAAGCCTGGGCAGTCATTAATTTGATTGTCCAATATTTCCCTTATGAGATAATGCCTCTCATAGCAAATGTGTACAGCGCGAGCTGAAAATGCATTTACAGCACTAAAAAAACAAACTTTTATAACAGCTAAACCAAACGTTTCCAATGTAAATTTCCACCTTTATATAGTGTAGAAAGGCATCCTGAAGCCTGGAAAGTCATTATTTTGATTGTCCAGTATTTCCTTCATGAGATATTGCAACACTTAGAAAAAGTGTACAGCGCCAGCAGACAATGAATTTTCAGCACTAAAAAAACGAAACTTCATTAACAGCTAAACCAAACGTTTCCAATGTAAATTTCCACATTTATAGAGTGTAAAAAGGCATCCTGAAGCCTGGGAAGTCATTAATTTGATTGTCCAGTATTTCCCTTATGAGATAATGCCTCACATAGCAAATGTGTACAGTGCGAGCTGAAAATGCATTTTCAGCACTAAAAAACCAAACTTTTGTAACAGCTAAACCAAACGTTTCCAATGTAAATTTCCACCTTTATATAGTGTAAAAAGACATCCTGAAGCCTGGGCAGTCATTAATTTGATTGTCCAGTATTTCCCTTATGAGATAATGCCTCACATAGCAAATGTGTACAGCGCGAGCTGAAAATGCATTTACAGCACTAAAAAAACAAACTTTTATAACAGCTAAACCAAACGTTTCCAATGTAAATTTCCACATTTATAGAGTGTAAAAATGCATCCTGAAGCCTGGGAAGTCATTAATTTGATTGTCCAGTATTTCCCTTATGAGATAATGCCTCACATAGCAAATGTGTACAGTGCGAGCTGAAAATGGCTTTTCAGCACTAAAAAACCAAACTTTTATAACAGCTAAACCAAACGTTTCCAATGTAAATTTCCACCTTTATATAGTGTAAAAAGACATCCTGAAGCCTGGGCAGTCATTAATTTGATTGTCCAATATTTCCCTTATGAGATAATGCCTCTCATAGCAAATGTGTACAGCGCGAGCTGAAAATGCATTTACAGCACTAAAAAACCAAACTTTTATAACAGCTAAACCAAACGTTTCCAATGTAAATTTCCACCTTTATATAGTGTAGAAAGGCATCCTGAAGCCTGGAAAGTCATTAATTTGATTGTCCAGTATTTCCTTCATGAGATATTGCAACACTTAGAAAAAGTGTACAGCGCCAGTAGACAATGAATTTTCAGCACTAAAAAAACGATACTTCATTAACAGCTAAACTAAACGTTTCCAATGTAAATTTCCACCTTTATATAGTGTAAAAAGACATCCTGAAGCCTGGGCAGTCATTAATATGATTGTCCAATATTTCCCTTATGAGATAATGCCTCTCATAGCAAATGTGTACAGCGCGAGCTGAAAATGCATTTACAGCACTAAAAAACCAAACTTTTATAACAGCTAAACCAAACGTTTCCAATGTAAATTTCCACCTTTATATAGTGTAGAAAGGCATCCTGGAGCCTGGAAAGTCATTAATTTGATTGTCCAGTATTTCCTTCATGAGATATTGCAACACTTAGAAAAAGTGTACAGCGCCAGCAGACAATGAATTTTCAGCACTAAAAAAACCAAACTTTTATAACAGCTAAACCAAACGTTTCCAATGTAAATTTCCACCTTTATATAGTGTAAAAAGGCATCCTGAAGCCTGGGAAGTCATTAATTTGATTGTCCAGTATTTCCCTTATGAGATAATGCCTCACATAGCAAATGTGTACAGTGCGAGCTGAAAATGCATTTTCAGCACTAAAAAAACAAACTTATATAACACCTAAACCAAACGTTTCCAATGTAAATTTCCACCTTTATATAGTGTAAAAAGACATCCTGAAGCCTGGGCAGTCATTAATATGATTGTCCAATATTTCCCTTATGAGATAATGCCTCTCATAGCAAATGTGTACAGCGCGAGCTGAAAATGCATTTACAGCACTAAAAAACCAAACTTTTATAACAGCTAAACCAAACGTTTCCAATGTAAATTCCCACCTTTATATAGTGTAAAAAGACATCCTGAAGCCTGGGCAGTCATTAATTTGATTGTCCAATATTTCCCTTATGAGATAATGCCTCTCATAGCAAATGTGTACAGCGCGAGCTGAAAATGCATTTACAGCACTAAAAAACCAAACTTTTATAACAGCTAAACCAAACGTTTCCAATGTAAATTTCCACCTTTATATAGTGTAGAAAGGCATCCTGAAGCTTGGAAAGTCATTAATTTGATTGTCCAGTATTTCCTTCATGAGATATTGCAACACTTAGAAAAAGTGTACAGCGCCAGCAGACAATGAATTTTCAGCACTAAAAAAACGAAACTTCATTAACAGCTAAACTAAATGTTTCCAATGTAAATTTCCACCTTTATATAGTGTAAAAAGACATCCTGAAGCCTGGGCAGTCATTAATTTGATTGTCCAATATTTCCCTTATGAGATAATGCCTCTCATAGCAAATGTGTACAGCGCGAGCTGAAAATGCATTTACAGCACTAAAAAACCAAACTTTTATAACAGCTAAACCAAACGTTTCCAATGTAAATTTCCACCTTTATATAGTGTAAAAAGGCATCCTGAAGCCTGGAAAGGCTTTAATTTGATTGTCCAGTATTTCCTTCATGAGATATTGCAACACTTAGAAAAAGTGTACAGCGCCAGCAGACAATGAATTTCCAGCACTAAAAAACCGAAACTTCATTAACAGCTAAACTAAACGTTTCCAATGTAAATTTCCACCTTTATATAGTGTAAAAAGACATCCTGAAGCCTGGGCAGCCATTAATTTGATTGTCCAATATTTCCCTTATGAGATAATGCCTCTCATAGCAAATGTGTACAGCGCGAGCTGAAAATGCATTTACAGCACTAAAAAACCAAACTTTTATAACAGCTAAACCAAACGTTTCCAATGTAAATTTCCACCTTTATATAGTGTAAAAAGACATCCTGAAGCCTGGGCAGTCATTAATTTGATTGTCCAGTATTTCCCTTATGAGATAATGCCTCACATAGCAAATGTGTACAGCGCGAGCTGAAAATGCATTTACAGCACTAAAAAAACAAACTTTTATAACAGCTAAACCAAACGTTTCCAATGTACATTTCCACCTTTATATAGTGTAGAAAGGCATCCTGAAGCCTGGAAAGTCATTAATTTGATTGTCCAGTATTTCCTTCATGAGATATTGCAACACTTAGAAAAAGTGTACAGCGCCAGCAGACAATGAATTTTCAGCACTAAAAAAACGAAACTTCATTAACAGCTAAACTAAACGTTTCCAATGTAAATTTCCACCTTTATATAGTGTAAAAAGACATCCTGAAGCCTGGGCAGCCATTAATTTGATTGTCCAATATTTCCCTTATGAGATAATGCCTCTCATAGCAAATGTGTACAGCGCGAGCTGAAAATGCATTTACAGCACTAAAAAACCAAACTTTTATAACAGCTAAACCAAACGTTTCCAATGTAAATTTCCACCTTTATATAGTGTAAAAAGACATCCTGAAGCCTGGGCAGTCATTAATTTGATTGTCCAGTATTTCCCTTATGAGATAATGCCTCACATAGCAAATGTGTACAGCGCGAGCTGAAAATGCATTTACAGCACTAAAAAAACAAACTTTTATAACAGCTAAACCAAACGTTTCCAATGTACATTTCCACCTTTATATAGTGTAGAAAGGCATCCTGAAGCCTGGAAAGTCATTAATTTGATTGTCCAGTATTTCCTTCATGAGATATTGCAACACTTAGAAAAAGTGTACAGCGCCAGCAGACAATGAATTTTCAGCACTAAAAAAACGAAACTTCATTAACAGCTAAACCAAACGTTTCCAATGTAAATTTCCACATTTATAGAGTGTAAAAAGGCATCCTGAAGCCTGGGAAGTCATTAATTTGATTGTCCAGTATTTCCCTTATGAGATAATGCCTCACATAGCAAATGTGTACAGTGCGAGCTGAAAATGCATTTTCAGCACTAAAAAACCAAACTTTTATAACAGCTAAACCAAACGTTTCCAATGTAAATTTCCACCTTTATATAGTGTAAAAAGACATCCTGAAGCCTGGGCAGTCATTAATTTGATTGTCCAATATTTCCCTTATGAGATAATGCCTCTCATAGCAAATGTGTACAGCGCGAGCTGAAAATGCATTTACAGCACTAAAAAACCAAACTTTTATAACAGCTAAACCAAACGTTTCAATTGTAAATTTCCACCTTTATATAGTGTAGAAAGGCATCCTGAAGCCTGGAAAGTCATTAATTTGATTGTCCAGTATTTCCTTCATGAGATATTGCAACACTTAGAAAAAGTGTACAGCGCCAGCAGACAATGAATTTTCAGCACTAAAAAAACGAAACTTCATTAACAGCTAAACCAAACGTTTCCAATGTAAATTTCCACATTTATAGAGTGTAAAAAGGCATCCTGAAGCCTGGGCAGTCATTAATTTGATTGTCCAGTATTTCCCTTATGAGATAATGCCTCACATAGCAAATGTGTACAGTGCGAGCTGAAAATGCATTTTCAGCACTAAAAAACCAAACTTTTATAACAGCTAAACCAAACGTTTCCAATGTAAATTTCCACCTTTATATAGTGTAAAAAGACATCCTGAAGCCTGGGCAGTCATTAATTTGATTGTCCAGTATTTCCCTTATGAGATAATGCCTCACATAGCAAATGTGTACAGCGCCAGCAGACAATGAATTTTCAGCACTAAAAAAAACGAAACTTCATTAACAGCTAAACCAAACGTTTCCAATGTAAATTTCCACCTTTATATAGTGTAGAAAGGCATCCTGAAGCCTGGAAAGTCATTAATTTGATTGTCCAGTATTTCCTTCATGAGATATTGCAACACTTAGAAAAAGTGTACAGCGCCAGCAGACAATGAATTTTCAGCACTAAAAAAACGAAACTTCATTAACAGCTAAACCAAACGTTTCCAATGTAAATTTCCACATTTATAGAGTGTAAAAAGGCATCCTGAAGCCTGGGAAGTCATTAATTTGATTGTCCAGTATTTCCCTTATGAGATAATGCCTCACATAGCAAATGTGTACAGTGCGAGCTGAAAATGCATTTTCAGCACTAAAAAACCAAACTTTTATAACAGCTAAACCAAACGTTTCCAATGTAAATTTCCACCTTTATATAGTGTAAAAAGACATCCTGAAGCCTGGGCAGTCATTAATTTGATTGTCCAATATTTCCCTTATGAGATAATGCCTCTCATAGCAAATGTGTACAGCGCGAGCTGAAAATGCATTTACAGCACTAAAAAACCAAACTTTTATAACAGCTAAACCAAACGTTTCAATTGTAAATTTCCACCTTTATATAGTGTAGAAAGGCATCCTGAAGCCTGGAAAGTCATTAATTTGATTGTCCAGTATTTCCTTCATGAGATATTGCAACACTTAGAAAAAGTGTACAGCGCCAGCAGACAATGAATTTTCAGCACTAAAAAAACGAAACTTCATTAACAGCTAAACCAAACGTTTCCAATGTAAATTTCCACATTTATAGAGTGTAAAAAGGCATCCTGAAGCCTGGGCAGTCATTAATTTGATTGTCCAGTATTTCCCTTATGAGATAATGCCTCACATAGCAAATGTGTACAGTGCGAGCTGAAAATGCATTTTCAGCACTAAAAAACCAAACTTTTATAACAGCTAAACCAAACGTTTCAATTGTAAATTTCCACCTTTATATAGTGTAGAAAGGCATCCTGAAGCCTGGAAAGTCATTAATTTGATTGTCCAGTATTTCCTTCATGAGATATTGCAACACTTAGAAAAAGTGTACAGCGCCAGCAGACAATGAATTTTCAGCACTAAATAAACGAAACTTCATTAACAGCTAAAGTAAACGTTTCCAATGTAAATTTCCACCTTTATATAGTGTAAAAAGACATCCTGAAGCCTGGGCAGTCATTAATTTGATTGTCCAATATTTCCCTTATGAGATAATGCCTCTCATAGCAAATGTGTACAGTGCGAGCTGAAAATGCATTTACAGCACTAAAAAAACAAACTTTTATAACAGCTAAACCAAACGTTTCCAATGTAAATTTCCACCTTTATATAATGTAAAAAGACATCCTGAAGCCTGGGCAGTCATTAATTTGATTGTCCAATATTTCCCTTATGAGATAATGCCTCTCATAGCAAATGTGTACAGCGCGAGCTGAAAATGCATTTACAGCACTAAAAAAACAAACTTTTATAACAGCTAAACCAAACGTTTCCAATGTAAATTTCCACCTTTATATAGTGTAAAAAGACATCCTGAAGCCTGGGCAGTCATTAATTTGATTGTCCAATATTTCCCTTATGAGATAATGCCTCTCATAGCAAATGTGTACAGCGCGAGCTGAAAATGCATTTACAGCACTAAAAAAACAAACTTTTATAACAGCTAAACCAAACGTTTCCAATGTAAATTTCCACCTTTATATAGTGTAGAAAGGCATCCTGAAGCCTGGAAAGTCATTAATTTGATTGTCCAGTATTTCCTTCATGAGATATTGCAACATTTAGAAAAAGTGTACAGCGCCAGCAGACAATGAATTTTCAGCACTAAAAAAACGAAACTTCATTAACAGCTAAACTAAACGTTTCCAATGTAAATTTCCACCTTTATATAGTGTAAAAAGACATCCTGAAGCCCGGGCAGCCATTAATTTGATTGTCCAATATTTCCCTTATGAGATAATGCCTCTCATAGCAAATGTGTACAGCGCGAGCTGAAAATGCATTTACAGCACTAAAAAACCAAACTTTTATAACAGCTAAACCAAACGTTTCCAATGTAAATTTCCACCTTTATATAGTGTAAAAAGACATCCTGAAGCCTGGGCAGTCATTAATTTGATTGTCCAATATTTCCCTTATGAGATAATGCCTCTCATAGCAAATGTGTACAGCGCGAGCTGAAAATGCATTTACAGCACTAAAAAAACAAACTTTTATAACAGCTAAACCAAACGTTTCCAATGTAAATTTCCACCTTTATATAGTGTAGAAAGGCATCCTGAAGCCTGGAAAGTCATTAATTTGATTGTCCAGTATTTCCTTCATGAGATATTGCAACACTTAGAAAAAGTGTACAGCGCCAGCAGACAATGAATTTTCAGCACTAAAAAAACGAAACTTCATTAACAGCTAAACTAAATGTTTCCAATGTAAATTTCCACCTTTATATAGTGTAAAAAGACATCCTGAAGCCTGGGCAGTCATTAATTTGATTGTCCAATATTTCCCTTATGAGATAATGCCTCTCATAGCAAATGTGTACAGCGCGAGCTGAAAATGCATTTACAGCACTAAAAAACCAAACTTTTATAACAGCTAAACCAAACGTTTCCAATGTAAATTTCCACCTTTATATAGTGTAAAAAGGCATCCTGAAGCCTGGAAAGTCTTTAATTTGATTGTCCAGTATTTCCTTCATGAGATATTGCAACACTTAGAAAAAGTGTACAGCGCCAGCAGACAATGAATTTCCAGCACTAAAAAAACGAAACTTCATTAACAGCTAAACTAAACGTTTCCAATGTAAATTTCCACCTTTATATAGTGTAAAAAGACATCCTGAAGCCTGGGCAGTCATTAATTTGATTGTCCAATATTTCCCTTATGAGATAATGCCTCTCATAGCAAATGTGTACAGCGCGAGCTGAAAATGCATTTACAGCACTAAAAAACCAAACTTTTATAACAGCTAAACCAAACGTTTCCAATGTAAATTTCCACCTTTATATAGTGTAGAAAGGCATCCTGAAGCCTGGAAAGTCATTAATTTGATTGTCCAGTATTTCCTTCATGAGATATTGCAACACTTAGAAAAAGTGTACAGCGCCAGCAGACAATGAATTTTCAGCACTAAAAAAACGAAACTTCATTAACAGCTAAACCAAACGTTTCCAATGTAAATTTCCACATTTATAGAGTGTAAAAAGGCATCCTGAAGCCTGGGAAGTCATTAATTTGATTGTCCAGTATTTCCCTTATGAGATAATGCCTCACATAGCAAATGTGTACAGTGCGAGCTGAAAATGCATTTTCAGCACTAAAAAACCAAACTTTTATAACAGCTAAACCAAACGTTTCCAATGTAAATTTCCACCTTTATATAGTGTAAAAAGACATCCTGAAGCCTGGGCAGTCATTAATTTGATTGTCCAGTATTTCCCTTATGAGATAATGCCTCACATAGCAAATGTGTACAGCGCGAGCTGAAAATGCATTTACAGCACTAAAAAAACAAACTTTTATAACAGCTAAACCAAACGTTTCCAATGTAAATTTCCACATTTATAGAGTGTAAAAATGCATCCTGAAGCCTGGGAAGTCATTAATTTGATTGTCCAGTATTTCCCTTATGAGATAATGCCTCACATAGCAAATGTGTACAGTGCGAGCTGAAAATGCATTTTCAGCACTAAAAAACCAAACTTTTATAACAGCTAAACCAAACGTTTCCAATGTAAATTTCCACCTTTATATAGTGTAAAAAGACATCCTGAAGCCTGGGCAGTCATTAATTTGATTGTCCAATATTTCCCTTATGAGATAATGCCTCTCATAGCAAATGTGTACAGCGCGAGCTGAAAATGCATTTACAGCACTAAAAAACCAAACTTTTATAACAGCTAAACCAAACGTTTCCAATGTAAATTTCCACCTTTATATAGTGTAAAAAGACATCCTGAAGCCTGGGCAGTCATTAATTTGATTGTCCAATATTTCCCTTATGAGATAATGCCTCTCATAGCAAATGTGTACAGCGCGAGCTGAAAATGCATTTACAGCACTAAAAAAACAAACTTTTATAACAGCTAAACCAAACGTTTCCAATGTAAATTTCCACCTTTATATAGTGTAGAAAGGCATCCTGAAGCCTGGAAAGTCATTAATTTGATTGTCCAGTATTTCCTTCATGAGATATTGCAACACTTAGAAAAAGTGTACAGCGCCAGCAGACAATGAATTTTCAGCACTAAAAAAACGAAACTTCATTAACAGCTAAACTAAATGTTTCCAATGTAAATTCCCACCTTTATATAGTGTAAAAAGACATCCTGAAGCCTGGGCAGTCATTAATTTGATTGTCCAATATTTCCCTTATGAGATAATGCCTCTCATAGCAAATGTGTACAGCGCGAGCTGAAAATGCATTTACAGCACTAAAAAACCAAACTTTTATAACAGCTAAACCAAACGTTTCCAATGTAAATTTCCACCTTTATATAGTGTAAAAAGGCATCCTGAAGCCTGGAAAGTCTTTAATTTGATTGTCCAGTATTTCCTTCATGAGATATTGCAACACTTAGAAAAAGTGTACAGCGCCAGCAGACAATGAATTTCCAGCACTAAAAAAACGAAACTTCATTAACAGCTAAACTAAACGTTTCCAATGTAAATTTCCACCTTTATATAGTGTAAAAAGACATCCTGAAGCCTGGGCAGTCATTAATTTGATTGTCCAATATTTCCCTTATGAGATAATGCCTCTCATAGCAAATGTGTACAGCGCGAGCTGAAAATGCATTTACAGCACTAAAAAACCAAACTTTTATAACAGCTAAACCAAACGTTTCCAATGTAAATTTCAACCTTTATATAGTGTAAAAAGACATCCTGAAGCCTGGGCAGTCATTAATTTGATTGTCCAATATTTCCCTTATGAGATAATGCCTCTCATAGCAAATGTGTACAGCGCGAGCTGAAAATGCATTTACAGCACTAAAAACCCAAACTTTTATAACAGCTAAACCAAACGTTTCCAATGTAAATTTCCACCTTTATATAGTGTAGAAAGGCATCCTGAAGCCTGGAAAGTCATTAATTTGATTGTCCAGTATTTCCTTCATGAGATATTGCAACACTTAGAAAAAGTGTACAGCGCCAGCAGACAATGAATTTTCAGCACTAAAAAAACGAAACTTCATTAACAGCTGAACTAAACGTTTCCAATGTAAATGTCCACCTTTATATAGTGTAAAAAGACATCCTGAAGCCTGGGCAGTCATTAATTTGATTGTCCAATATTTCCCTTATGAGATAATGCCTCTCATAGCAAATGTGTACAGCGCGAGCTGAAAATGCATTTACAGCACTAAAAAACCAAACTTTTATAACAGCTAAACCAAACGTTTCCAATGTAAATTTCCACCTTTATATAGTGTAGAAAGGCATCCTGAAGCCTGGAAAGTCATTAATTTGATTGTCCAGTATTTCCTTCATGAGATATTGCAACACTTAGAAAAAGTGTACAGCGCCAGCAGACAATGAATTTTCAGCACTAAAAAAAACGAAACTTCATTAACAGCTAAACCAAACGTTTCCAATGTAAATTTCCACCTTTATATAGTGTAGAAAGGCATCCTGAAGCCTGGAAAGTCATTAATTTGATTGTCCAGTATTTCCTTCATGAGATATTGCAACACTTAGAAAAAGTGTACAGCGCCAGCAGATAATGAATTTTCAGCACTAAAAAAACGAAACTTCATTAACAGCTAAACCAAACGTTTCCAATGTAAATTTCCACATTTATAGAGTGTAAAAAGGCATCCTGAAGCCTGGGAAGTCATTAATTTGATTGTCCAGTATTTCCCTTATGAGATAATGCCTCACATAGCAAATGTGTACAGTGCGAGCTGAAAATGCATTTTCAGCACTAAAAAACCAAACTTTTATAACAGCTAAACCAAACGTTTCCAATGTAAATTTCCACCTTTATATAGTGTAAAAAGACATCCTGAAGCCTGGGCAGTCATTAATTTGATTGTCCAATATTTCCCTTATGAGATAATGCCTCTCATAGCAAATGTGTACAGCGCGAGCTGAAAATGCATTTACAGCACTAAAAAACCAAACTTTTATAACAGCTAAACCAAACGTTTCAATTGTAAATTTCCACCTTTATATAGTGTAGAAAGGCATCCTGAAGCCTGGAAAGTCATTAATTTGATTGTCCAGTATTTCCTTCATGAGATATTGCAACACTTAGAAAAAGTGTACAGCGCCAGCAGACAATGAATTTTCAGCACTAAAAAAACGAAACTTCATTAACAGCTAAACCAAACGTTTCCAATGTAAATTTCCACATTTATAGAGTGTAAAAAGGCATCCTGAAGCCTGGGCAGTCATTAATTTGATTGTCCAGTATTTCCCTTATGAGATAATGCCTCACATAGCAAATGTGTACAGTGCGAGCTGAAAATGCATTTTCAGCACTAAAAAAACAAACTTTTATAACAGCTAAACCAAACGTTTCCAATGTAAATTTCCACCTTTATATAGTGTAAAAAGACATCCTGAAGCCTGGGCAGTCATTAATTTGATTGTCCAGTATTTCCCTTATGAGATAATGCCTCACATAGCAAATGTGTACAGCGCCAGCAGACAATGAATTTTCAGCACTAAAAAAACGAAACTTCATTAACAGCTAAACTAAACGTTTCCAATGTAAATTTCCACCCTTATATAGTGTAAAAAGACATCCTGAAGCCTGGGCAGTCATTAATTTGATTGTCCAATATTTCCCTTATGAGATAATGCCTCTCATAGCAAATGTGTACAGTGCGAGCTGAAAATGCATTTACAGCACTAAAAAAACAAACTTTTATAACAGCTAAACCAAACGTTTCCAATGTAAATTTCCACCTTTATATAGTGTAAAAAGACATCCTGAAGCCTGGGCAGTCATTAATTTGATTGTCCAATATTTCCCTTATGAGATAATGCCTCTCATAGCAAATGTGTACAGCGCGAGCTGAAAATGCATTTACAGCACTAAAAAACCAAACTTTTATAACAGCTAAACCAAACGTTTCCAATGTAAATTTCCACCTTTATATAGTGTAGAAAGGCATCCTGAAGCCTGGAAAGTCATTAATTTGATTGTCCAGTATTTCCTTCATGAGATATTGCAACACTTAGAAAAAGTGTACAGCGCCAGCAGACAATGAATTTTCAGCACTAAAAAAACGAAACTTCATTAACAGCTAAACCAAACGTTTCCAATGTAAATTTCCACATTTATAGAGTGTAAAAAGGCATCCTGAAGCCTGGGAAGTCATTAATTTGATTGTCCAGTATTTCCCTTATGAGATAATGCCTCACATAGCAAATGTGTACAGTGCGAGCTGAAAATGCATTTACAGCACTAAAAAAACAAACTTTTATAACAGCTAAACCAAACGTTTCCAATGTAAATTTCCACCTTTATATAGTGTAGAAAGGCATCCTGAAGCCTGGAAAGTCATTAATTTGATTGTCCAGTATTTCCTTCATGAGATATTGCAACACTTAGAAAAAGTGTACAGCGCCAGCAGACAATGAATTTTCAGCACTAAATAAACGAAACTTCATTAACAGCTAAAGTAAACGTTTCCAATGTAAATTTCCACCTTTATATAGTGTAAAAAGACATCCTTAAGCCTGGGCAGTCATTAATTTGATTGTCCAATATTTCCCTTATGAGATAATGCCTCTCATAGCAAATGTGTACAGTGCGAGCTGAAAATGCATTTACAGCACTAAAAAAACAAACTTTTATAACAGCTAAACCAAACGTTTCCAATGTAAATTTCCACCTTTATATAGTGTAAAAAGACATCCTGAAGCCTGGGCAGTCATTAATTTGATTGTCCAATATTTCCCTTATGAGATAATGCCTCTCATAGCAAATGTGTACAGCGCGAGCTGAAAATGCATTTACAGCACTAAAAAACCAAACTTTTATAACAGCTAAACCAAACGTTTCCAATATAAATTTCCACCTTTATATAGTGTAGAAAGGCATCCTGAAGCCTGGAAAGTCATTAATTTGATTGTCCAGTATTTCCTTCATGAGATATTGCAACACTTAGAAAAAGTGTACAGCGCCAGCAGACAATGAATTTTCAGCACTAAAAAAACGAAACTTCATTAACAGCTAAACCAAACGTTTCCAATGTAAATTTCCACATTTATAGAGTGTAAAAAGGCATCCTGAAGCCTGGGAAGTCATTAATTTGATTGTCCAGTATTTCCCTTATGAGATAATGCCTCACATAGCAAATGTGTACAGTGCGAGCTGAAAATGCATTTACAGCACTAAAAAAACAAACTTTTATAACAGCTAAACCAAACGTTTCCAATGTAAATTTCCACCTTTATATAGTGTAGAAAGGCATCCTGAAGCCTGGAAAGTCATTAATTTGATTGTCCAGTATTTCCTTCATGAGATATTGCAACACTTAGAAAAAGTGTACAGCGCCAGCAGACAATGAATTTTCAGCACTAAATAAACGAAACTTCATTAACAGCTAAAGTAAACGTTTCCAATGTAAATTTCCACCTTTATATAGTGTAAAAAGACATCCTGAAGCCTGGGCAGTCATTAATTTGATTGTCCAATATTTCCCTTATGAGATAATGCCTCTCATAGCAAATGTGTACAGTGCGAGCTGAAAATGCATTTACAGCACTAAAAAAACAAACTTTTATAACAGCTAAACCAAACGTTTCCAATGTAAATTTCCACCTTTATATAGTGTAAAAAGACATCCTGAAGCCTGGGCAGTCATTAATTTGATTGTCCAATATTTCCCTTATGAGATAATGCCTCTCATAGCAAATGTGTACAGCGCGAGCTGAAAATGCATTTACAGCACTAAAAAACCAAACTTTTATAACAGCTAAACCAAACGTTTCCAATGTAAATTTCCACCTTTATATAGTGTAGAAAGGCATCCTGAAGCCTGGAAAGTCATTAATTTGATTGTCCAGTATTTCCTTCATGAGATATTGCAACACTTAGAAAAAGTGTACAGCGCCAGCAGACAACGAATTTTCAACACTAAAAAAAACGAAACTTCATTAACAGCTAAACCAAACGTTTCCAATGTAAATTTCCACATTTATAGAGTGTAAAAAGGCATCCTGAAGCCTGGGAAGTCATTAATTTGATTGTCCAGTATTTCCCTTATGAGATAATGCCTCTCATTGCAAATGTGTACAGCGCGAGCTGAAAATGCATTTTCAGCACTAAAAAACCAAACTTTTATAACACCTAAACCAAACGTTTCCAATGTAAATTTCCTCCTTTATATAGTGTAAAAAGACATCCTGAAGCCTGGGCAGTCATTAATTTGATTGTCCAATATTTTCCTTATGAGATAATGCCTCTCATAGCAAATGTGTACAGCGCGAGCTGAAAATGCATTTACAGCACTAAAAAACCAAACTTTTATAACAGCTAAACCAAACGTTTCCAATGTAAATTTCCACCTTTATATAGTGTAGAAAGGCATCCTGAAGCCTGGAAAGTCATTAATTTGATTGTCCAGTATTTCCTTCATGAGATATTGCAACATTTAGAAAAAGTGTACAGCGCCAGCAGACAATGAATTTTCAGCACTAAAAAAACGAAACTTCATTAACAGCTAAACTAAACGTTTCCAATGTAAATTTCCACCTTTATATAGTGTAAAAAGACATCCTGAAGCCCGGGCAGCCATTAATTTGATTGTCCAATATTTCCCTTATGAGATAATGCCTCTCATAGCAAATGTGTACAGCGCGAGCTGAAAATGCATTTACAGCACTAAAAAACCAAACTTTTATAACAGCTAAACCAAACGTTTCCAATGTAAATTTCCACCTTTATATAGTGTAAAAAGACATCCTGAAGCCTGGGCAGTCATTAATTTGATTGTCCAATATTTCCCTTATGAGATAATGCCTCTCATAGCAAATGTGTACAGCGCGAGCTGAAAATGCATTTACAGCACTAAAAAACCAAACTTTTATAACAGCTAAACCAAACGTTTCCAATGTAAATTTCCACCTTTATATAGTGTAGAAAGGCATCCTGAAGCTTGGAAAGTCATTAATTTGATTGTCCAGTATTTCCTTCATGAGATATTGCAACACTTAGAAAAAGTGTACAGCGCCAGCAGACAATGAATTTTCAGCACTAAAAAAACGAAACTTCATTAACAGCTAAACTAAATGTTTCCAATGTAAATTTCCACCTTTATATAGTGTAAAAAGACATCCTGAAGCCTGGGCAGTCATTAATTTGATTGTCCAATATTTCCCTTATGAGATAATGCCTCTCATAGCAAATGTGTACAGCGCGAGCTGAAAATGCATTTACAGCACTAAAAAACCAAACTTTTATAACAGCTAAACCAAACGTTTCCAATGTAAATTTCCACCTTTATATAGTGTAAAAAGGCATCCTGAAGCCTGGAAAGTCTTTAATTTGATTGTCCAGTATTTCCTTCATGAGATATTGCAACACTTAGAAAAAGTGTACAGCGCCAGCAGACAATGAATTTCCAGCACTAAAAAACCGAAACTTCATTAACAGCTAAACCAAACGTTTCCAATGTAAATTTCCACCTTTATATAGTGTAAAAAGACATCCTGAAGCCTGGGCAGCCATTAATTTGATTGTCCAATATTTCCCTTATGAGATAATGCCTCTCATAGCAAATGTGTACAGCGCGAGCTGAAAATGCATTTACAGCACTAAAAAACCAAACTTTTATAACAGCTAAACCAAACGTTTCCAATGTAAATTTCCACCTTTATATAGTGTAGAAAGGCATCCTGAAGCCTGGAAAGTCATTAATTTGATTGTCCAGTATTTCCTTCATGAGATATTGCAACACTTAGAAAAAGTGTACAGCGCCAGCAGACAATGAATTTTCAGCACTAAAAAAACGAAACTTCATTAACAGCTAAACCAAACGTTTCCAATGTAAATTTCCACATTTATAGAGTGTAAAAAGGCATCCTGAAGCCTGGGAAGTCATTAATTTGATTGTCCAGTATTTCCCTTATGAGATAATGCCTCACATAGCAAATGTGTACAGTGCGAGCTGAAAATGCATTTTCAGCACTAAAAAACCAAACTTTTATAACAGCTAAACCAAACGTTTCCAATGTAAATTTCCACCTTTATATAGTGTAAAAAGACATCCTGAAGCCTGGGCAGTCATTAATTTGATTGTCCAGTATTTCCCTTATGAGATAATGCCTCTCATAGCAAATGTGTACAGCGCGAGCTGAAAATGCATTTACAGCACTAAAAAACCAAACTTTTATAACAGCTAAACCAAACGTTTCCAATGTAAATTTCCACCTTTATATAGTGTAAAAAGACATCCTGAAGCCTGGGCAGTCATTAATTTGATTGTCCAATATTTCCCTTATGAGATAATGCCTCTCATAGCAAATGTGTACAGCGCGAGCTGAAAATGCATTTACAGCACTAAAAAAACAAACTTTTATAACAGCTAAACCAAACGTTTCCAATGTAAATTTCCACCTTTATATAGTGTAGAAAGGCATCCTGAAGCCTGGAAAGTCATTAATTTGATTGTCCAGTATTTCCTTCATGAGATATTGCAACACTTAGAAAAAGTGTACAGCGCCAGCAGACAATGAATTTTCAGCACTAAAAAAACGCAACTTCATTAACAGCTAAACTAAATGTTTCCAATGTAAATTTCCACCTTTATATAGTGTAAAAAGACATCCTGAAGCCTGGGCAGTCATTAATTTGATTGTCCAATATTTCCCTTATGAGATAATGCCTCTCATAGCAAATGTGTACAGCGCGAGCTGAAAATGCATTTACAGCACTAAAAAACCAAACTTTTATAACAGCTAAACCAAACGTTTCCAATGTAAATTTCCACCTTTATATAGTGTAAAAAGGCATCCTGAAGCCTGGAAAGTCTTTAATTTGATTGTCCAGTATTTCCTTCATGAGATATTGCAACACTTAGAAAAAGTGTACAGCGCCAGCAGACAATGAATTTCCAGCACTAAAAAAACGAAACTTCATTAACAGCTAAACTAAACGTTTCCAATGTAAATTTCCACCTTTATATAGTGTAAAAAGACATCCTGAAGCCTGGGCAGTCATTAATTTGATTGTCCAATATTTCCCTTATGAGATAATGCCTCTCATAGCAAATGTGTACAGCGCGAGCTGAAAATGCATTTACAGCACTAAAAAACCAAACTTTTATAACAGCTAAACCAAACGTTTCCAATGTAAATTTCCACCTTTATATAGTGTAGAAAGGCATCCTGAAGCCTGGAAAGTCATTAATTTGATTGTCCAGTATTTCCTTCATGAGATATTGCAACACTTAGAAAAAGTGTACAGCGCCAGCAGACAATGAATTTTCAGCACTAAAAAAACGAAACTTCATTAACAGCTAAACCAAACGTTTCCAATGTAAATTTCCACATTTATAGAGTGTAAAAAGGCATCCTGAAGCCTGGGAAGTCATTAATTTGATTGTCCAGTATTTCCCTTATGAGATAATGCCTCACATAGCAAATGTGTACAGTGCGAGCTGAAAATGCATTTTCAGCACTAAAAAACCAAACTTTTATAACAGCTAAACCAAACGTTTCCAATGTAAATTTCCACCTTTATATAGTGTAAAAAGACATCCTGAAGCCTGGGCAGTCATTAATTTGATTGTCCAGTATTTCCCTTATGAGATAATGCCTCACATAGCAAATGTGTACAGCGCGAGCTGAAAATGCATTTACAGCACTAAAAAAACAAACTTTTATAACAGCTAAACCAAACGTTTCCAATGTAAATTTCCACATTTATAGAGTGTAAAAATGCATCCTGAAGCCTGGAAAGTCATTAATTTGATTGTCCAGTATTTCCTTCATGAGATATTGCAACACTTAGAAAAAGTGTACAGCGCCAGCAGACAATGAATTTTCAGCACTAAAAAAACGAAACTTCATTAACAGCTAAACCAAACGTTTCCAATGTAAATTTCCACATTTATAGAGTGTAAAAAGGCATCCTGAAGCCTGGGAAGTCATTAATTTGATTGTCCAGTATTTCCCTTATGAGATAATGCCTCACATAGCAAATGTGTACAGTGCGAGCTGAAAATGCATTTTCAGCACTAAAAAACCAAACTTTTATAACAGCTAAACCAAACGTTTCCAATGTAAATTTCCACCTTTATATAGTGTAAAAAGACATCCTGAAGCCTGGGCAGTCATTAATTTGATTGTCCAGTATTTCCCTTATGAGATAATGCCTCACATAGCAAATGTGTACAGCGCGAGCTGAAAATGCATTTACAGCACTAAAAAAACAAACTTTTATAACAGCTAAACCAAACGTTTCCAATGTAAATTTCCACATTTATATAGTGTAAAAAGACATCCTGAAGCCTGGGCAGTCATTAATTTGATTGTCCAATATTTCCCTTATGAGATAATGCCTCTCATAGCAAATGTGTACAGCGCGAGCTGAAAATGCATTTACAGCACTAAAAAACCAAACTTTTATAACAGCTAAACCAAACGTTTCCAATGTAAATTTCCACCTTTATATAGTGTAAAAAGACATCCTGAAGCCTGGGCAGTCATTAATTTGATTGTCCAATATTTCCCTTATGAGATAATGCCTCTCATAGCAAATGTGTACAGCGCGAGCTGAAAATGCATTTACAGCACTAAAAAAACAAACTTTTATAACAGCTAAACCAAACGTTTCCAATGTAAATTTCCACCTTTATATAGTGTAGAAAGGCATCCTGAAGCCTGGAAAGTCATTAATTTGATTGTCCAGTATTTCCTTCATGAGATATTGCAACACTTAGAAAAAGTGTACAGCGCCAGCAGACAATGAATTTTCAGCACTAAAAAAACGAAACTTCATTAACAGCTAAACTAAATGTTTCCAATGTAAATTTCCACCTTTATATAGTGTAAAAAGACATCCTGAAGCCTGGGCAGTCATTAATTTGATTGTCCAATATTTCCCTTATGAGATAATGCCTCTCATAGCAAATGTGTACAGCGCGAGCTGAAAATGCATTTACAGCACTAAAAAACCAAACTTTTATAACAGCTAAACCAAACGTTTCCAATGTAAATTTCCACCTTTATATAGTGTAAAAAGGCATCCTGAAGCCTGGAAAGTCTTTAATTTGATTGTCCAGTATTTCCTTCATGAGATATTGCAACACTTAGAAAAAGTGTACAGCGCCAGCAGACAATGAATTTTCAGCACTAAAAAAACGAAACTTCATTAACAGCTAAACTAAATGTTTCCAATGTAAATTTCCACCTTTATATAGTGTAAAAAGACATCCTGAAGCCTGGGCAGTCATTAATTTGATTGTCCAATATTTCCCTTATGAGATAATGCCTCTCATAGCAAATGTGTACAGCGCGAGCTGAAAATGCATTTACAGCACTAAAAAACCAAACTTTTATAACAGCTAAACCAAACGTTTCCAATGTAAATTTCCACCTTTATATAGTGTAAAAAGGCATCCTGAAGCCTGGAAAGTCTTTAATTTGATTGTCCAGTATTTCCTTCATGAGATATTGCAACACTTAGAAAAAGTGTACAGCGCCAGCAGACAATGAATTTCCAGCACTAAAAAAACGAAACTTCATTAACAGCTAAACTAAACGTTTCCAATGTAAATTTCCACCTTTATATAGTGTAAAAAGACATCCTGAAGCCTGGGCAGTCATTAATTTGATTGTCCAATATTTCCCTTATGAGATAATGCCTCTCATAGCAAATGTGTACAGCGCGAGCTGAAAATGCATTTACAGCACTAAAAAACCAAACTTTTATAACAGCTAAACCAAACGTTTCCAATGTAAATTTCCACCTTTATATAGTGTAGAAAGGCATCCTGAAGCCTGGAAAGTCATTAATTTGATTGTCCAGTATTTCCTTCATGAGATATTGCAACACTTAGAAAAAGTGTACAGCGCCAGCAGACAATGAATTTTAAGCACTAAAAAAACGAAACTTCATTAACAGCTAAACCAAACGTTTCCAATGTAAATTTCCACATTTATAGAGTGTAAAAAGGCATCCTGAAGCCTGGGAAGTCATTAATTTGATTGTCCAGTATTTCCCTTATGATATAATGCCTCACATAGCAAATGTGTACAGCGCGAGCTGAAAATGCATTTACAGCACTAAAAAACCAAACTTTTATAACAGCTAAACCAAACGTTTCCAATGTAAATTTCCACCTTTATATAGTGTAGAAAGGCATCCTGAAGCCTGGAAAGTGATTAATTTGATTGTCCAGTATTTCCTTCATGAGATATTGCAACACTTAGAAAAAGTGTACAGCGCCAGCAGACAATGAATTTTCAGCACTAAAAAACCGAAACTTCATTAACAGCTAAACTAAACGTTTCCAATGTAAATTTCCACCTTTATATAGTGTAAAAAGACATCCTGAAGCCTGGGCAGTCATTAATTTGATTGTCCAATATTTCCCTTATGAGATAATGCCTCTCATAGCAAATGTGTACAGCGCGAGCTGAAAATGCATTTACAGCACTAAAAAAACAAACTTTTATAACAGCTAAACCAAACGTTTCCAATGTAAATTTCCACCTTTATATAGTGTAGAAAGGCATCCTGAAGCCTGGAAAGTCATTATTTTGATTGTCCAGTATTTCCTTCATGAGATATTGCAACACTTAGAAAAAGTGTACAGCGCCAGCAGACAATGAATTTTCAGCACTAAAAAAACGAAACTTCATTAACAGCTAAACCAAACGTTTCCAATGTAAATTTCCACATTTATAGAGTGTAAAAAGGCATCCTGAAGCCTGGGAAGTCATTAATTTGATTGTCCAGTATTTCCCTTATGAGATAATGCCTCACATAGCAAATGTGTACAGTGCGAGCTGAAAATGCATTTTCAGCACTAAAAAACCAAACTTTTGTAACAGCTAAACCAAACGTTTCCAATGTAAATTTCCACCTTTATATAGTGTAAAAAGACATCCTGAAGCCTGGGCAGTCATTAATTTGATTGTCCAGTATTTCCCTTATGAGATAATGCCTCACATAGCAAATGTGTACAGCGCGAGCTGAAAATGCATTTACAGCACTAAAAAAACAAACTTTTATAACAGCTAAACCAAACGTTTCCAATGTAAATTTCCACATTTATAGAGTGTAAAAATGCATCCTGAAGCCTGGGAAGTCATTAATTTGATTGTCCAGTATTTCCCTTATGAGATAATGCCTCACATAGCAAATGTGTACAGTGCGAGCTGAAAATGGCTTTTCAGCACTAAAAAACCAAACTTTTATAACAGCTAAACCAAACGTTTCCAATGTAAATTTCCACCTTTATATAGTGTAAAAAGACATCCTGAAGCCTGGGCAGTCATTAATTTGATTGTCCAATATTTCCCTTATGAGATAATGCCTCTCATAGCAAATGTGTACAGCGCGAGCTGAAAATGCATTTACAGCACTAAAAAACCAAACTTTTATAACAGCTAAACCAAACGTTTCCAATGTAAATTTCCACCTTTATATAGTGTAGAAAGGCATCCTGAAGCCTGGAAAGTCATTAATTTGATTGTCCAGTATTTCCTTCATGAGATATTGCAACACTTAGAAAAAGTGTACAGCGCCAGTAGACAATGAATTTTCAGCACTAAAAAAACGATACTTCATTAACAGCTAAACTAAACGTTTCCAATGTAAATTTCCACCTTTATATAGTGTAAAAAGACATCCTGAAGCCTGGGCAGTCATTAATATGATTGTCCAATATTTCCCTTATGAGATAATGCCTCTCATAGCAAATGTGTACAGCGCGAGCTGAAAATGCATTTACAGCACTAAAAAACCAAACTTTTATAACAGCTAAACCAAACGTTTCCAATGTAAATTTCCACCTTTATATAGTGTAGAAAGGCATCCTGGAGCCTGGAAAGTCATTAATTTGATTGTCCAGTATTTCCTTCATGAGATATTGCAACACTTAGAAAAAGTGTACAGCGCCAGCAGACAATGAATTTTCAGCACTAAAAAAACCAAACTTTTATAACAGCTAAACCAAACGTTTCCAATGTAAATTTCCACCTTTATATAGTGTAAAAAGGCATCCTGAAGCCTGGGAAGTCATTAATTTGATTGTCCAGTATTTCCCTTATGAGATAATGCCTCACATAGCAAATGTGTACAGTGCGAGCTGAAAATGCATTTTCAGCACTAAAAAAACAAACTTATATAACACCTAAACCAAACGTTTCCAATGTAAATTTCCACCTTTATATAGTGTAAAAAGACATCCTGAAGCCTGGGCAGTCATTAATATGATTGTCCAATATTTCCCTTATGAGATAATGCCTCTCATAGCAAATGTGTACAGCGCGAGCTGAAAATGCATTTACAGCACTAAAAAACCAAACTTTTATAACAGCTAAACCAAACGTTTCCAATGTAAATTCCCACCTTTATATAGTGTAAAAAGACATCCTGAAGCCTGGGCAGTCATTAATTTGATTGTCCAATATTTCCCTTATGAGATAATGCCTCTCATAGCAAATGTGTACAGCGCGAGCTGAAAATGCATTTACAGCACTAAAAAACCAAACTTTTATAACAGCTAAACCAAACGTTTCCAATGTAAATTTCCACCTTTATATAGTGTAGAAAGGCATCCTGAAGCTTGGAAAGTCATTAATTTGATTGTCCAGTATTTCCTTCATGAGATATTGCAACACTTAGAAAAAGTGTACAGCGCCAGCAGACAATGAATTTTCAGCACTAAAAAAACGAAACTTCATTAACAGCTAAACTAAATGTTTCCAATGTAAATTTCCACCTTTATATAGTGTAAAAAGACATCCTGAAGCCTGGGCAGTCATTAATTTGATTGTCCAATATTTCCCTTATGAGATAATGCCTCTCATAGCAAATGTGTACAGCGCGAGCTGAAAATGCATTTACAGCACTAAAAAACCAAACTTTTATAACAGCTAAACCAAACGTTTCCAATGTAAATTTCCACCTTTATATAGTGTAAAAAGGCATCCTGAAGCCTGGAAAGTCTTTAATTTGATTGTCCAGTATTTCCTTCATGAGATATTGCAACACTTAGAAAAAGTGTACAGCGCCAGCAGACAATGAATTTCCAGCACTAAAAAACCGAAACTTCATTAACAGCTAAACTAAACGTTTCCAATGTAAATTTCCACCTTTATATAGTGTAAAAAGACATCCTGAAGCCTGGGCAGCCATTAATTTGATTGTCCAATATTTCCCTTATGAGATAATGCCTCTCATAGCAAATGTGTACAGCGCGAGCTGAAAATGCATTTACAGCACTAAAAAACCAAACTTTTATAACAGCTAAACCAAACGTTTCCAATGTAAATTTCCACCTTTATATAGTGTAAAAAGACATCCTGAAGCCTGGGCAGTCATTAATTTGATTGTCCAGTATTTCCCTTATGAGATAATGCCTCACATAGCAAATGTGTACAGCGCGAGCTGAAAATGCATTTACAGCACTAAAAAAACAAACTTTTATAACAGCTAAACCAAACGTTTCCAATGTAAATTTCCACATTTATAGAGTGTAAAAATGCATCCTGAAGCCTGGGAAGTCATTAATTTGATTGTCCAGTATTTCCCTTATGAGATAATGCCTCACATAGCAAATGTGTACAGTGCGAGCTGAAAATGCATTTTCAGCACTAAAAAACCAAACTTTTATAACAGCTAAACCAAACGTTTCCAATGTAAATTTCCACCTTTATATAGTGTAAAAAGACATCCTGAAGCCTGGGCAGTCATTAATTTGATTGTCCAATATTTCCCTTATGAGATAATGCCTCTCATAGCAAATGTGTACAGCGCGAGCTGAAAATGCATTTACAGCACTAAAAAACCAAACTTTTATAACAGCTAAACCAAACGTTTCCAATGTAAATTTCCACCTTTATATAGTGTAAAAAGACATCCTGAAGCCTGGGCAGTCATTAATTTGATTGTCCAATATTTCCCTTATGAGATAATGCCTCTCATAGCAAATGTGTACAGCGCGAGCTGAAAATGCATTTACAGCACTAAAAAAACAAACTTTTATAACAGCTAAACCAAACGTTTCCAATGTAAATTTCCACCTTTATATAGTGTAGAAAGGCATCCTGAAGCCTGGAAAGTCATTAATTTGATTGTCCAGTATTTCCTTCATGAGATATTGCAACACTTAGAAAAAGTGTACAGCGCCAGCAGACAATGAATTTTCAGCACTAAAAAAACGAAACTTCATTAACAGCTAAACTAAATGTTTCCAATGTAAATTTCCACCTTTATATAGTGTAAAAAGACATCCTGAAGCCTGGGCAGTCATTAATTTGATTGTCCAATATTTCCCTTATGAGATAATGCCTCTCATAGCAAATGTGTACAGCGCGAGCTGAAAATGCATTTACAGCACTAAAAAACCAAACTTTTATAACAGCTAAACCAAACGTTTCCAATGTAAATTTCCACCTTTATATAGTGTAAAAAGGCATCCTGAAGCCTGGAAAGTCTTTAATTTGATTGTCCAGTATTTCCTTCATGAGATATTGCAACACTTAGAAAAAGTGTACAGCGCCAGCAGACAATGAATTTCCAGCACTAAAAAAACGAAACTTCATTAACAGCTAAACTAAACGTTTCCAATGTAAATTTCCACCTTTATATAGTGTAAAAAGACATCCTGAAGCCTGGGCAGTCATTAATTTGATTGTCCAATATTTCCCTTATGAGATAATGCCTCTCATAGCAAATGTGTACAGCGCGAGCTGAAAATGCATTTACAGCACTAAAAAACCAAACTTTTATAACAGCTAAACCAAACGTTTCCAATGTAAATTTCCACCTTTATATAGTGTAGAAAGGCATCCTGAAGCCTGGAAAGTCATTAATTTGATTGTCCAGTATTTCCTTCATGAGATATTGCAACACTTAGAAAAAGTGTACAGCGCCAGCAGACAATGAATTTTCAGCACTAAAAAAACGAAACTTCATTAACAGCTAAACCAAACGTTTCCAATGTAAATTTCCACATTTATAGAGTGTAAAAAGGCATCCTGAAGCCTGGGAAGTCATTAATTTGATTGTCCAGTATTTCCCTTATGAGATAATGCCTCACATAGCAAATGTGTACAGTGCGAGCTGAAAATGCATTTTCAGCACTAAAAAAACCAAACTTTTATAACAGCTAAACCAAACGTTTCCAATGTAAATTCCCACCTTTATATAGTGTAAAAAGACATCCTGAAGCCTGGGCAGTCATTAATTTGATTGTCCAATATTTCCCTTATGAGATAATGCCTCTCATAGCAAATGTGTACAGTGCGAGCTGAAAATGCATTTTCAGCACTAAAAAAACCAAACTTTTATAACAGCTAAACCAAACGTTTCCAATGTAAATTCCCACCTTTATATAGTGTAAAAAGACATCCTGAAGCCTGGGCAGTCATTAATTTGATTGTCCAATATTTCCCTTATGAGATAATGCCTCTCATAGCAAATGTGTACAGCGCGAGCTGAAAATGCATTTACAGCACTAAAAAACCAAACTTTTATAACAGCTAAACCAAACGTTTCCAATGTAAATTTCCACCTTTATATAGTGTAGAAAGGCATCCTGAAGCTTGGAAAGTCATTAATTTGATTGTCCAGTATTTCCTTCATGAGATATTGCAACACTTAGAAAAAGTGTACAGCGCCAGCAGACAATGAATTTTCAGCACTAAAAAAACGAAACTTCATTAACAGCTAAACTAAATGTTTCCAATGTAAATTTCCACCTTTATATAGTGTAAAAAGACATCCTGAAGCCTGGGCAGTCATTAATTTGATTGTCCAATATTTCCCTTATGAGATAATGCCTCTCATAGCAAATGTGTACAGCGCGAGCTGAAAATGCATTTACAGCACTAAAAAACCAAACTTTTATAACAGCTAAACCAAACGTTTCCAATGTAAATTTCCACCTTTATATAGTGTAAAAAGGCATCCTGAAGCCTGGAAAGTCTTTAATTTGATTGTCCAGTATTTCCTTCATGAGATATTGCACCACTTAGAAAAAGTGTACAGCGCCAGCAGACAATGAATTTCCAGCACTAAAAAACCGAAACTTCATTAACAGCTAAACTAAACGTTTCCAATGTAAATTTCCACCTTTATATAGTGTAAAAAGACATCCTGAAGCCTGGGCAGCCATTAATTTGATTGTCCAATATTTCCCTTATGAGATAATGCCTCTCATAGCAAATGTGTACAGCGCGAGCTGAAAATGCATTTACAGCACTAAAAAACCAAACTTTTATAACAGCTAAACCAAACGTTTCCAATGTAAATTTCCACCTTTATATAGTGTAAAAAGACATCCTGAAGCCTGGGCAGTCATTAATTTGATTGTCCAGTATTTCCCTTATGAGATAATGCCTCACATAGCAAATGTGTACAGCGCGAGCTGAAAATGCATTTACAGCACTAAAAAAACAAACTTTTATAACAGCTAAACCAAACGTTTCCAATGTAAATTTCCACATTTATAGAGTGTAAAAATGCATCCTGAAGCCTGGGAAGTCATTAATTTGATTGTCCAGTATTTCCCTTATGAGATAATGCCTCACATAGCAAATGTGTACAGTGCGAGCTGAAAATGCATTTTCAGCACTAAAAAACCAAACTTTTATAACAGCTAAACCAAACGTTTCCAATGTAAATTTCCACCTTTATATAGTGTAAAAAGACATCCTGAAGCCTGGGCAGTCATTAATTTGATTGTCCAATATTTCCCTTATGAGATAATGCCTCTCATAGCAAATGTGTACAGCGCGAGCTGAAAATGCATTTACAGCACTAAAAAACCAAACTTTTATAACAGCTAAACCAAACGTTTCCAATGTAAATTTCCACCTTTATATAGTGTAAAAAGACATCCTGAAGCCTGGGCAGTCATTAATTTGATTGTCCAATATTTCCCTTATGAGATAATGCCTCTCATAGCAAATGTGTACAGCGCGAGCTGAAAATGCATTTACAGCACTAAAAAAACAAACTTTTATAACAGCTAAACCAAACGTTTCCAATGTAAATTTCCACCTTTATATAGTGTAGAAAGGCATCCTGAAGCCTGGAAAGTCATTAATTTGATTGTCCAGTATTTCCTTCATGAGATATTGCAACACTTAGAAAAAGTGTACAGCGCCAGCAGACAATGAATTTCCAGCACTAAAAAAACGAAACTTCATTAACAGCTAAACTAAACGTTTCCAATGTAAATTTCCACCTTTATATAGTGTAAAAAGACATCCTGAAGCCTGGGCAGTCATTAATTTGATTGTCCAATATTTCCCTTATGAGATAATGCCTCTCATAGCAAATGTGTACAGCGCGAGCTGAAAATGCATTTACAGCACTAAAAAACCAAACTTTTATAACAGCTAAACCAAACGTTTCCAATGTAAATTTCCACCATTATATAGTGTAGAAAGGCATCCTGAAGCCTGGAAAGTCATTAATTTGATTGTCCAGTATTTCCTTCATGAGATATTGCAACACTTAGAAAAAGTGTACAGCGCCAGCAGACAATGAATTTTCAGCACTAAAAAAACGAAACTTCATTAACAGCTAAACCAAACGTTTCCAATGTAAATTTCCACATTTATAGAGTGTAAAAAGGCATCCTGAAGCCTGGGAAGTCATTAATTTGATTGTCCAGTATTTCCCTTATGAGATAATGCCTCACATAGCAAATGTGTACAGTGCGAGCTGAAAATGCATTTTCAGCACTAAAAAACCAAACTTTTATAACAGCTAAACCAAACGTTTCCAATGTAAATTTCCACCTTTATATAGTGTAAAAAGACATCCTGAAGCCTGGGCAGTCATTAATTTGATTGTCCAGTATTTCCCTTATGAGATAATGCCTCACATAGCAAATGTGTACAGCGCGAGCTGAAAATGCATTTACAGCACTAAAAAAACAAACTTTTATAACAGCTAAACCAAACGTTTCCAATGTAAATTTCCACATTTATAGAGTGTAAAAATGCATCCTGAAGCCTGGAAAGTCATTAATTTGATTGTCCAGTATTTCCTTCATGAGATATTGCAACACTTAGAAAAAGTGTACAGCGCCAGCAGACAATGAATTTTCAGCACTAAAAAAACGAAACTTCATTAACAGCTAAACCAAACGTTTCCAATGTAAATTTCCACATTTATAGAGTGTAAAAAGGCATCCTGAAGCCTGGGAAGTCATTAATTTGATTGTCCAGTATTTCCCTTATGAGATAATGCCTCACATAGCAAATGTGTACAGTGCGAGCTGAAAATGCATTTTCAGCACTAAAAAACCAAACTTTTATAACAGCTAAACCAAACGTTTCCAATGTAAATTTCCACCTTTATATAGTGTAAAAAGACATCCTGAAGCCTGGGCAGTCATTAATTTGATTGTCCAGTATTTCCCTTATGAGATAATGCCTCACATAGCAAATGTGTACAGCGCGAGCTGAAAATGCATTTACAGCACTAAAAAAACAAACTTTTATAACAGCTAAACCAAACGTTTCCAATGTAAATTTCCACATTTATATAGTGTAAAAAGACATCCTGAAGCCTGGGCAGTCATTAATTTGATTGTCCAATATTTCCCTTATGAGATAATGCCTCTCATAGCAAATGTGTACAGCGCGAGCTGAAAATGCATTTACAGCACTAAAAAACCAAACTTTTATAACAGCTAAACCAAACGTTTCCAATGTAAATTTCCACCTTTATATAGTGTAAAAAGACATCCTGAAGCCTGGGCAGTCATTAATTTGATTGTCCAATATTTCCCTTATGAGATAATGCCTCTCATAGCAAATGTGTACAGCGCGAGCTGAAAATGCATTTACAGCACTAAAAAAACAAACTTTTATAACAGCTAAACCAAACGTTTCCAATGTAAATTTCCACCTTTATATAGTGTAGAAAGGCATCCTGAAGCCTGGAAAGTCATTAATTTGATTGTCCAGTATTTCCTTCATGAGATATTGCAACACTTAGAAAAAGTGTACAGCGCCAGCAGACAATGAATTTTCAGCACTAAAAAAACGAAACTTCATTAACAGCTAAACTAAATGTTTCCAATGTAAATTTCCACCTTTATATAGTGTAAAAAGACATCCTGAAGCCTGGGCAGTCATTAATTTGATTGTCCAATATTTCCCTTATGAGATAATGCCTCTCATAGCAAATGTGTACAGCGCGAGCTGAAAATGCATTTACAGCACTAAAAAACCAAACTTTTATAACAGCTAAACCAAACGTTTCCAATGTAAATTTCCACCTTTATATAGTGTAAAAAGGCATCCTGAAGCCTGGAAAGTCTTTAATTTGATTGTCCAGTATTTCCTTCATGAGATATTGCAACACTTAGAAAAAGTGTACAGCGCCAGCAGACAATGAATTTTCAGCACTAAAAAAACGAAACTTCATTAACAGCTAAACTAAATGTTTCCAATGTAAATTTCCACCTTTATATAGTGTAAAAAGACATCCTGAAGCCTGGGCAGTCATTAATTTGATTGTCCAATATTTCCCTTATGAGATAATGCCTCTCATAGCAAATGTGTACAGCGCGAGCTGAAAATGCATTTACAGCACTAAAAAACCAAACTTTTATAACAGCTAAACCAAACGTTTCCAATGTAAATTTCCACCTTTATATAGTGTAAAAAGGCATCCTGAAGCCTGGAAAGTCTTTAATTTGATTGTCCAGTATTTCCTTCATGAGATATTGCAACACTTAGAAAAAGTGTACAGCGCCAGTAGACAATGAATTTCCAGCACTAAAAAAACGAAACTTCATTAACAGCTAAACTAAACGTTTCCAATGTAAATTTCCACCTTTATATAGTGTAAAAAGACATCCTGAAGCCTGGGCAGTCATTAATTTGATTGTCCAATATTTCCCTTATGAGATAATGCCTCTCATAGCAAATGTGTACAGCGCGAGCTGAAAATGCATTTACAGCACTAAAAAACCAAACTTTTATAACAGCTAAACCAAACGTTTCCAATGTAAATTTCCACCTTTATATAGTGTAGAAAGGCATCCTGAAGCCTGGAAAGTCATTAATTTGATTGTCCAGTATTTCCTTCATGAGATATTGCAACACTTAGAAAAAGTGTACAGCGCCAGCAGACAATGAATTTCCAGCACTAAAAAAACGAAACTTCATTAACAGCTAAACTAAACGTTTCCAATGTAAATTTCCACCTTTATATAGTGTAAAAAGACATCCTGAAGCCTGGGCAGTCATTAATTTGATTGTCCAATATTTCCCTTATGAGATAATGCCTCTCATAGCAAATGTGTACAGCGCGAGCTGAAAATGCATTTACAGCACTAAAAAAACAAACTTTTATAACAGCTAAACCAAACGTTTCCAATGTAAATTTCCACCTTTATATAGTGTAAAAAGACATCCTGAAGCCTGGGCAGTCATTAATTTGATTGTCCAATATTTCCCTTATGAGATAATGCCTCTCATAGCAAATGTGTACAGCGCGAGCTGAAAATGCATTTACAGCACTAAAAAACCAAACTTTTATAACAGCTAAACCAAACGTTTCCAATGTAAATTTCCACCTTTATATAGTGTAGAAAGGCATCCTGAAGCCTGGAAAGTCATTAATTTGATTGTCCAGTATTTCCTTCATGAGATATTGCAACACTTAGAAAAAGTGTACAGCGCCAGCAGACAATGAATTTTCAGCACTAAAAAAACGAAACTTCATTAACAGCTAAACCAAACGTTTCCAATGTAAATTTCCACATTTATAGAGTGTAAAAAGGCATCCTGAAGCCTGGGAAGTCATTAATTTGATATTTGATTGTCCAGTATTTCCCTTATGATATAATGCCTCACATAGCAAATGTGTACAGCGCGAGCTGAAAATGCATTTACAGCACTAAAAAACCAAACTTTTATAACAGCTAAACCAAACGTTTCCAATGTAAATTTCCACCTTTATATAGTGTAGAAAGGCATCCTGAAGCCTGGAAAGTGATTAATTTGATTGTCCAGTATTTCCTTCATGAGATATTGCAACACTTAGAAAAAGTGTACAGCGCCAGCAGACAATGAATTTTCAGCACTAAAAAACCGAAACTTCATTAACAGCTAAACTAAACGTTTCCAATGTAAATTTCCACCTTTATATAGTGTAAAAAGACATCCTGAAGCCTGGGCAGTCATTAATTTGATTGTCCAATATTTCCCTTATGAGATAATGCCTCTCATAGCAAATGTGTACAGCGCGAGCTGAAAATGCATTTACAGCACTAAAAAACCAAACTTTTATAACAGCTAAACCAAACGTTTCCAATGTAAATTTCCACCTTTATATAGTGTAGAAAGGCATCCTGAAGCCTGGAAAGTCATTAATTTGATTGTCCAGTATTTCCTTCATGAGATATTGCAACACTTAGAAAAAGTGTACAGCGCCAGCAGACAATGAATTTCCAGCACTAAAAAAACGAAACTTCATTAACAGCTAAACTAAACGTTTCCAATGTAAATTTCCACCTTTATATAGTGTAAAAAGACATCCTGAAGCCTGGGCAGTCATTAATTTGATTGTCCAATATTTCCCTTATGAGATAATGCCTCTCATAGCAAATGTGTACAGCGCGAGCTGAAAATGCATTTACAGCACTAAAAAAACAAACTTTTATAACAGCTAAACCAAACGTTTCCAATGTAAATTTCCACCTTTATATAGTGTAGAAAGGCATCCTGAAGCCTGGAAAGTCATTAATTTGATTGTCCAGTATTTCCTTCATGAGATATTGCAACACTTAGAAAAAGTGTACAGCGCCAGCAGACAATGAATTTTCAGCACTAAAAAAACGAAACTTCATTAACAGCTAAACCAAACGTTTCCAATGTAAATTTCCACATTTATAGAGTGTAAAAAGGCATCCTGAAGCCTGGGAAGTCATTAATTTGATTGTCCAGTATTTCCCTTATGAGATAATGCCTCACATAGCAAATGTGTACAGTGCGAGCTGAAAATGCATTTTCAGCACTAAAAAACCAAACTTTTGTAACAGCTAAACCAAACGTTTCCAATGTAAATTTCCACCTTTATATAGTGTAAAAAGACATCCTGAAGCCTGGGCAGTCATTAATTTGATTGTCCAGTATTTCCCTTATGAGATAATGCCTCACATAGCAAATGTGTACAGCGCGAGCTGAAAATGCATTTACAGCACTAAAAAAACAAACTTTTATAACAGCTAAACCAAACGTTTCCAATGTAAATTTCCACATTTATAGAGTGTAAAAATGCATCCTGAAGCCTGGGAAGTCATTAATTTGATTGTCCAGTATTTCCCTTATGAGATAATGCCTCACATAGCAAATGTGTACAGTGCGAGCTGAAAATGCATTTTCAGCACTAAAAAACCAAACTTTTATAACAGCTAAACCAAACGTTTCCAATGTAAATTTCCACCTTTATATAGTGTAAAAAGACATCCTGAAGCCTGGGCAGTCATTAATTTGATTGTCCAATATTTCCCTTATGAGATAATGCCTCTCATAGCAAATGTGTACAGCGCGAGCTGAAAATGCATTTACAGCACTAAAAAACCAAACTTTTATAACAGCTAAACCAAACGTTTCCAATGTAAATTTCCACCTTTATATAGTGTAGAAAGGCATCCTGAAGCCTGGAAAGTCATTAATTTGATTGTCCAGTATTTCCTTCATGAGATATTGCAACACTTAGAAAAAGTGTACAGCGCCAGTAGACAATGAATTTTCAGCACTAAAAAAACGATACTTCATTAACAGCTAAACTAAACGTTTCCAATGTAAATTTCCACCTTTATATAGTGTAAAAAGACATCCTGAAGCCTGGGCAGTCATTAATATGATTGTCCAATATTTCCCTTATGAGATAATGCCTCTCATAGCAAATGTGTACAGCGCGAGCTGAAAATGCATTTACAGCACTAAAAAACCAAACTTTTATAACAGCTAAACCAAACGTTTCCAATGTAAATTTCCACCTTTATATAGTGTAGAAAGGCATCCTGGAGCCTGGAAAGTCATTAATTTGATTGTCCAGTATTTCCTTCATGAGATATTGCAACACTTAGAAAAAGTGTACAGCGCCAGCAGACAATGAATTTTCAGCACTAAAAAAACCAAACTTTTATAACAGCTAAACCAAACGTTTCCAATGTAAATTTCCACCTTTATATAGTGTAAAAAGGCATCCTGAAGCCTGGGAAGTCATTAATTTGATTGTCCAGTATTTCCCTTATGAGATAATGCCTCACATAGCAAATGTGTACAGTGCGAGCTGAAAATGCATTTTCAGCACTAAAAAAACAAACTTATATAACACCTAAACCAAACGTTTCCAATGTAAATTTCCACCTTTATATAGTGTAAAAAGACATCCTGAAGCCTGGGCAGTCATTAATTTGATTGTCCAATATTTCCCTTATGAGATAATGCCTCTCATAGCAAATGTGTACAGCGCGAGCTGAAAATGCATTTACAGCACTAAAAAACCAAACTTTTATAACAGCTAAACCAAACGTTTCCAATGTAAATTTCCACCTTTATATAGTGTAGAAAGGCATCCTGAAGCCTGGAAAGTCATTAATTTGATTGTCCAGTATTTCCTTCATGAGATATTGCAACACTTAGAAAAAGTGTACAGCGCCAGCAGACAATGAATTTTCAGCACTAAAAAAAACGAAACTTCATTAACAGCTAAACCAAACGTTTCCAATGTAAATTTCCACATTTATAGAGTGTAAAAAGGCATCCTGAAGCCTGGGAAGTCATTAATTTGATTGTCCAGTATTTCCCTTATGAGATAATGCCTCACATAGCAAATGTGTACAGTGCGAGCTGAAAATGCATTTACAGCACTAAAAAAACAAACTTTTATAACAGCTAAACCAAACGTTTCCAATGTAAATTTCCACCTTTATATAGTGTAGAAAGGCATCCTGAAGCCTGGAAAGTCATTAATTTGATTGTCCAGTATTTCCTTCATGAGATATTGCAACACTTAGAAAAAGTGTACAGCGCCAGCAGACAATGAATTTTCAGCACTAAATAAACGAAACTTCATTAACAGCTAAAGTAAACGTTTCCAATGTAAATTTCCACCTTTATATAGTGTAAAAAGACATCCTGAAGCCTGGGCAGTCATTAATTTGATTGTCCAATATTTCCCTTATGAGATAATGCCTCTCATAGCAAATGTGTACAGTGCGAGCTGAAAATGCATTTACAGCACTAAAAAAACAAACTTTTATAACAGCTAAACCAAACGTTTCCAATGTAAATTTCCACCTTTATATAGTGTAAAAAGACATCCTGAAGCCTGGGCAGTCATTAATTTGATTGTCCAATATTTCCCTTATGAGATAATGCCTCTCATAGCAAATGTGTACAGCGCGAGCTGAAAATGCATTTACAGCACTAAAAAACCAAACTTTTATAACAGCTAAACCAAACGTTTCCAATGTAAATTTCCACCTTTATATAGTGTAGAAAGGCATCCTGAAGCCTGGAAAGTCATTAATTTGATTGTCCAGTATTTCCTTCATGAGATATTGCAACACTTAGAAAAAGTGTACAGCGCCAGCAGACAATGAATTTTCAGCACTAAAAAAAACGAAACTTCATTAACAGCTAAACCAAACGTTTCCAATGTAAATTTCCACATTTATAGAGTGTAAAAAGGCATCCTGAAGCCTGGGAAGTAATTAATTTGATTGTCCAGTATTTCCCTTATGAGATAATACCTCTCATTGCAAATGTGTACAGCGCGAGCTGAAAATGCATTTTCAGCACTAAAAAACCAAACTTTTATAACACCTAAACCAAACGTTTCCAATGTAAATTTCCTCCTTTATATAGTGTAAAAAGACATCCTGAAGCCTGGGCAGTCATTAATTTGATTGTCCAATATTTCCCTTATGAGATAATGCCTCTCATAGCAAATGTGTACAGCGCGAGCTGAAAATGCATTTACAGCACTAAAAAACCAAACTTTTATAACAGCTAAACCAAACGTTTCCAATGTAAATTTCCACCTTTATATAGTGTAGAAAGGCATCCTGAAGCCTGGAAAGTCCTTAATTTGATTGTCCAGTATTTCCTTCATGAGATATTGCAACATTTAGAAAAAGTGTACAGCGCCAGCAGACAATGAATTTTCAGCACTAAAAAAACGAAACTTCATTAACAGCTAAACTAAACGTTTCCAATGTAAATTTCCACCTTTATATAGTGTAAAAAGACATCCTGAAGCCCGGGCAGCCATTAATTTGATTGTCCAATATTTCCCTTATGAGATAATGCCTCTCATAGCAAATGTGTACAGCGCGAGCTGAAAATGCATTTACAGCACTAAAAAACCAAACTTTTATAACAGCTAAACCAAACGTTTCCAATGTAAATTTCCACCTTTATATAGTGTAAAAAGACATCCTGAAGCCTGGGCAGTCATTAATTTGATTGTCCAATATTTCCCTTATGAGATAATGCCTCTCATAGCAAATGTGTACAGCGCGAGCTGAAAATGCATTTACAGCACTAAAAAAACAAACTTTTATAACAGCTAAACCAAACGTTTCCAATGTAAATTTCCACCTTTATATAGTGTAGAAAGGCATCCTGAAGCCTGGAAAGTCATTAATTTGATTGTCCAGTATTTCCTTCATGAGATATTGCAACACTTAGAAAAAGTGTACAGCGCCAGCAGACAATGAATTTTCAGCACTAAAAAAACGAAACTTCATTAACAGCTAAACTAAATGTTTCCAATGTAAATTTCCACCTTTATATAGTGTAAAAAGACATCCTGAAGCCTGGGCAGTCATTAATTTGATTGTCCAATATTTCCCTTATGAGATAATGCCTCTCATAGCAAATGTGTACAGCGCGAGCTGAAAATGCATTTACAGCACTAAAAAACCAAACTTTTATAACAGCTAAACCAAACGTTTCCAATGTAAATTTCCACCTTTATATAGTGTAAAAAGGCATCCTGAAGCCTGGAAAGTCTTTAATTTGATTGTCCAGTATTTCCTTCATGAGATATTGCAACACTTAGAAAAAGTGTACAGCGCCAGCAGACAATGAATTTCCAGCACTAAAAAAACGAAACTTCATTAACAGCTAAACTAAACGTTTCCTATGTAAATTTCCACCTTTATATAGTGTAAAAAGACATCCTGAAGCCTGGGCAGTCATTAATTTGATTGTCCAATATTTCCCTTATGAGATAATGCCTCTCATAGCAAATGTGTACAGCGCGAGCTGAAAATGCATTTACAGCACTAAAAAACCAAACTTTTATAACAGCTAAACCAAACGTTTCCAATGTAAATTTCCACCTTTATATAGTGTAGAAAGGCATCCTGAAGCCTGGAAAGTCATTAATTTGATTGTCCAGTATTTCCTTCATGAGATATTGCAACACTTAGAAAAAGTGTACAGCGCCAGCAGACAATGAATTTTCAGCACTAAAAAAACGAAACTTCATTAACAGCTAAACCAAACGTTTCCAATGTAAATTTCCACATTTATAGAGTGTAAAAAGGCATCCTGAAGCCTGGGAAGTCATTAATTTGATTGTCCAGTATTTCCCTTATGAGATAATGCCTCACATAGCAAATGTGTACAGTGCGAGCTGAAAATGCATTTTCAGCACTAAAAAACCAAACTTTTATAACAGCTAAACCAAACGTTTCCAATGTAAATTTCCACCTTTATATAGTGTAAAAAGACATCCTGAAGCCTGGGCAGTCATTAATTTGATTGTCCAGTATTTCCCTTATGAGATAATGCCTCACATAGCAAATGTGTACAGCGCGAGCTGAAAATGCATTTACAGCACTAAAAAAACAAACTTTTATAACAGCTAAACCAAACGTTTCCAATGTAAATTTCCACATTTATAGAGTGTAAAAATGCATCCTGAAGCCTGGGAAGTCATTAATTTGATTGTCCAGTATTTCCCTTATGAGATAATGCCTCACATAGCAAATGTGTACAGTGCGAGCTGAAAATGCATTTTCAGCACTAAAAAACCAAACTTTTATAACAGCTAAACCAAACGTTTCCAATGTAAATTTCCACCTTTATATAGTGTAAAAAGACATCCTGAAGCCTGGGCAGTCATTAATTTGATTGTCCAATATTTCCCTTATGAGATAATGCCTCTCATAGCAAATGTGTACAGCGCGAGCTGAAAATGCATTTACAGCACTAAAAAACCAAACTTTTATAACAGCTAAACCAAACGTTTCCAATGTAAATTTCCACCTTTATATAGTGTAAAAAGACATCCTGAAGCCTGGGCAGTCATTAATTTGATTGTCCAATATTTCCCTTATGAGATAATGCCTCTCATAGCAAATGTGTACAGCGCGAGCTGAAAATGCATTTACAGCACTAAAAAAACAAACTTTTATAACAGCTAAACCAAACGTTTCCAATGTAAATTTCCACCTTTATATAGTGTAGAAAGGCATCCTGAAGCCTGGAAAGTCATTAATTTGATTGTCCAGTATTTCCTTCATGAGATATTGCAACACTTAGAAAAAGTGTACAGCGCCAGCAGACAATGAATTTTCAGCACTAAAAAAACGAAACTTCATTAACAGCTAAACTAAATGTTTCCAATGTAAATTTCCACCTTTATATAGTGTAAAAAGACATCCTGAAGCCTGGGCAGTCATTAATTTGATTGTCCAATATTTCCCTTATGAGATAATGCCTCTCATAGCAAATGTGTACAGCGCGAGCTGAAAATGCATTTACAGCACTAAAAAACCAAACTTTTATAACAGCTAAACCAAACGTTTCCAATGTAAATTTCCACCTTTATATAGTGTAAAAAGGCATCCTGAAGCCTGGAAAGTCTTTAATTTGATTGTCCAGTATTTCCTTCATGAGATATTGCAACACTTAGAAAAAGTGTACAGCGCCAGCAGACAATGAATTTCCAGCACTAAAAAAACGAAACTTCATTAACAGCTAAACTAAACGTTTCCAATGTAAATTTCCACCTTTATATAGTGTAAAAAGACATCCTGAAGCCTGGGCAGTCATTAATTTGATTGTCCAATATTTCCCTTATGAGATAATGCCTCTCATAGCAAATGTGTACAGCGCTAGCTGAAAATGCATTTACAGCACTAAAAAACCAAACTTTTATAACAGCTAAACCAAACGTTTCCAATGTAAATTTCCACCTTTATATAGTGTAGAAAGGCATCCTGAAGCCTGGAAAGTCATTAATTTGATTGTCCAGTATTTCCTTCATGAGATATTGCAACACTTAGAAAAAGTGTACAGCGCCAGCAGACAATGAATTTTCAGCACTAAAAAAACGAAACTTCATTAACAGCTAAACCAAACGTTTCCAATGTAAATTTCCACATTTATAGAGTGTAAAAAGGCATCCTGAAGCCTGGGAAGTCATTAATTTGATTGTCCAGTATTTCCCTTATGAGATAATGCCTCACATAGCAAATGTGTACAGTGCGAGCTGAAAATGCATTTTCAGCACTAAAAAACCAAACTTTTATAACAGCTAAATCAAACGTTTCCAATGTAAATTTCCACCTTTATATAGTGTAAAAAGACATCCTGAAGCCTGGGCAGTCATTAATTTGATTGTCCAATATTTCCCTTATGAGATAATGCCTCTCATAGCAAATGTGTACAGCGCGAGCTGAAAATGCATTTACAGCACTAAAAAACCAAACTTTTATAACAGCTAAACCAAACGTTTCCAATGTAAATTTCCACCTTTATATAGTGTAAAAAGGCATCCTGAAGCCTGGAAAGTCTTTAATTTGATTGTCCAGTATTTCCTTCATGAGATATTGCAACACTTAGAAAAAGTGTACAGCGCCAGCAGACAATGAATTTCCAGCACTAAAAAAACGAAACTTCATTAACAGCTAAACTAAACGTTTCCAATGTAAATTTCCACCTTTATATAGTGTAAAAAGACATCCTGAAGCCTGGGCAGTCATTAATTTGATTGTCCAATATTTCCCTTATGAGATAATGCCTCTCATAGCAAATGTGTACAGCGCGAGCTGAAAATGCATTTACAGCACTAAAAAACCAAACTTTTATAACAGCTAAACCAAACGTTTCCAATGTAAATTTCCACCTTTATATAGTGTAGAAAGGCATCCTGAAGCCTGGAAAGTCATTAATTTGATTGTCCAGTATTTCCTTCATGAGATATTGCAACACTTAGAAAAAGTGTACAGCGCCAGCAGACAATGAATTTTCAGCACTAAAAAAACGAAACTTCATTAACAGCTAAACCAAACGTTTCCAATGTAAATTTCCACATTTATAGAGTGTAAAAAGGCATCCTGAAGCCTGGGAAGTCATTAATTTGATTGTCCAGTATTTCCCTTATGAGATAATGCCTCACATAGCAAATGTGTACAGTGCGAGCTGAAAATGCATTTTCAGCACTAAAAAACCAAACTTTTATAAAAGCTAAACCAAACGTTTCCAATGTAAATTTCCACCTTTATATAGTGTAAAAAGACATCCTGAAGCCTGGGCAGTCATTAATTTGATTGTCCAGTATTTCCCTTATGAGATAATGCCTCACATAGCAAATGTGTACAGCGCGAGCTGAAAATGCATTTACAGCACTAAAAAAACAAACTTTTATAACAGCTAAACCAAACGTTTCCAATGTAAATTTCCACATTTATAGAGTGTAAAAATGCATCCTGAAGCCTGGAAAGTCATTAATTTGATTGTCCAGTATTTCCTTCATGAGATATTGCAACACTTAGAAAAAGTGTACAGCGCCAGCAGACAATGAATTTTCAGCACTAAAAAAACGAAACTTCATTAACAGCTAAACCAAACGTTTCCAATGTAAATTTCCACATTTATAGAGTGTAAAAAGGCATCCTGAAGCCTGGGAAGTCATTAATTTGATTGTCCAGTATTTCCCTTATGAGATAATGCCTCACATAGCAAATGTGTACAGTGCGAGCTGAAAATGCATTTTCAGCACTAAAAAAACAAACTTTTATAACAGCTAAACCAAACGTTTCCAATGTAAATTTCCACCTTTATATAGTGTAAAAAGACATCCTGAAGCCTGGGCAGTCATTAATTTGATTGTCCAGTATTTCCCTTATGAGATAATGCCTCACATAGCAAATGTGTACAGCGCGAGCTGAAAATGCATTTACAGCACTAAAAAAACAAACTTTTATAACAGCTAAACCAAACGTTTCCAATGTAAATTTCCACATTTATATAGTGTAAAAAGACATCCTGAAGCCTGGGCAGTCATTAATTTGATTGTCCAATATTTCCCTTATGAGATAATGCCTCTCATAGCAAATGTGTACAGCGCGAGCTGAAAATGCATTTACAGCACTAAAAAACCAAACTTTTATAACAGCTAAACCAAACGTTTCCAATGTAAATTTCCACCTTTATATAGTGTAAAAAGACATCCTGAAGCCTGGGCAGTCATTAATTTGATTGTCCAATATTTCCCTTATGAGATAATGCCTCTCATAGCAAATGTGTACAGCGCGAGCTGAAAATGCATTTACAGCACTAAAAAAACAAACTTTTATAACAGCTAAACCAAACGTTTCCAATGTAAATTTCCACCTTTATATAGTGTAGAAAGGCATCCTGAAGCCTGGAAAGTCATTAATTTGATTGTCCAGTATTTCCTTCATGAGATATTGCAACACTTAGAAAAAGTGTACAGCGCCAGCAGACAATGAATTTTCAGCACTAAAAAAACGAAACTTCATTAACAGCTAAACTAAATGTTTCCAATGTAAATTTCCACCTTTATATAGTGTAAAAAGACATCCTGAAGCCTGGGCAGTCATTAATTTGATTGTCCAATATTTCCCTTATGAGATAATGCCTCTCATAGCAAATGTGTACAGCGCGAGCTGAAAATGCATTTACAGCACTAAAAAACCAAACTTTTATAACAGCTAAACCAAACGTTTCCAATGTAAATTTCCACCTTTATATAGTGTAAAAAGGCATCCTGAAGCCTGGAAAGTCTTTAATTTGATTGTCCAGTATTTCCTTCATGAGATATTGCAACACTTAGAAAAAGTGTACAGCGCCAGCAGACAATGAATTTTCAGCATTAAAAAAACGAAACTTCATTAACAGCTAAACTAAATGTTTCCAATGTAAATTTCCACCTTTATATAGTGTAAAAAGACATCCTGAAGCCTGGGCAGTCATTAATTTGATTGTCCAATATTTCCCTTATGAGATAATGCCTCTCATAGCAAATGTGTACAGCGCGAGCTGAAAATGCATTTACAGCACTAAAAAACCAAACTTTTATAACAGCTAAACCAAACGTTTCCAATGTAAATTTCCACCTTTATATAGTGTAAAAAGGCATCCTGAAGCCTGGAAAGTCTTTAATTTGATTGTCCAGTATTTCCTTCATGAGATATTGCAACACTTAGAAAAAGTGTACAGCGCCAGCAGACAATGAATTTCCAGCACTAAAAAAACGAAACTTCATTAACAGCTAAACTAAACGTTTCCAATGTAAATTTCCACCTTTATATAGTGTAAAAAGACATCCTGAAGCCTGGGCAGTCATTAATTTGATTGTCCAATATTTCCCTTATGAGATAATGCCTCTCATAGCAAATGTGTACAGCGCGAGCTGAAAATGCATTTACAGCACTAAAAAACCAAACTTTTATAACAGCTAAACCAAACGTTTCCAATGTAAATTTCCACCTTTATATAGTGTAGAAAGGCATCCTGAAGCCTGGAAAGTCATTAATTTGATTGTCCAGTATTTCCTTCATGAGATATTGCAACACTTAGAAAAAGTGTACAGCGCCAGCAGACAATGAATTTTCAGCACTAAAAAAACGAAACTTCATTAACAGCTAAACCAAACGTTTCCAATGTAAATTTCCACATTTATAGAGTGTAAAAAGGCATCCTGAAGCCTGGGAAGTCATTAATTTGATTGTCCAGTATTTCCCTTATGAGATAATGCCTCACATAGCAAATGTGTACAGTGCGAGCTGAAAATGCATTTTCAGCACTAAAAAACCAAACTTTTATAACAGCTAAATCAAACGTTTCCAATGTAAATTTCCACCTTTATATAGTGTAAAAAGACATCCTGAAGCCTGGGCAGTCATTAATTTGATTGTCCAATATTTCCCTTATGAGATAATGCCTCTCATAGCAAATGTGTACAGCGCGAGCTGAAAATGCATTTACAGCACTAAAAAACCAAACTTTTATAACAGCTAAACCAAACGTTTCCAATGTAAATTTCCACCTTTATATAGTGTAAAAAGGCATCCTGAAGCCTGGAAAGTCTTTAATTTGATTGTCCAGTATTTCCTTCATGAGATATTGCAACACTTAGAAAAAGTGTACAGCGCCAGCAGACAATGAATTTCCAGCACTAAAAAAACGAAACTTCATTAACAGCTAAACTAAACGTTTCCAATGTAAATTTCCACCTTTATATAGTGTAAAAAGACATCCTGAAGCCTGGGCAGTCATTAATTTGATTGTCCAATATTTCCCTTATGAGATAATGCCTCTCATAGCAAATGTGTACAGCGCGAGCTGAAAATGCATTTACAGCACTAAAAAACCAAACTTTTATAACAGCTAAACCAAACGTTTCCAATGTAAATTTCCACCTTTATATAGTGTAGAAAGGCATCCTGAAGCCTGGAAAGTCATTAATTTGATTGTCCAGTATTTCCTTCATGAGATATTGCAACACTTAGAAAAAGTGTACAGCGCCAGCAGACAATGAATTTTCAGCACTAAAAAAACGAAACTTCATTAACAGCTAAACCAAACGTTTCCAATGTAAATTTCCACATTTATAGAGTGTAAAAAGGCATCCTGAAGCCTGGGAAGTCATTAATTTGATTGTCCAGTATTTCCCTTATGAGATAATGCCTCACATAGCAAATGTGTACAGTGCGAGCTGAAAATGCATTTTCAGCACTAAAAAACCAAACTTTTATAACAGCTAAACCAAACGTTTCCAATGTAAATTTCCACCTTTATATAGTGTAAAAAGACATCCTGAAGCCTGGGCAGTCATTAATTTGATTGTCCAGTATTTCCCTTATGAGATAATGCCTCACATAGCAAATGTGTACAGCGCGAGCTGAAAATGCATTTACAGCACTAAAAAAACAAACTTTTATAACAGCTAAACCAAACGTTTCCAATGTAAATTTCCACATTTATAGAGTGTAAAAATGCATCCTGAAGCCTGGAAAGTCATTAATTTGATTGTCCAGTATTTCCTTCATGAGATATTGCAACACTTAGAAAAAGTGTACAGCGCCAGCAGACAATGAATTTTCAGCACTAAAAAAACGAAACTTCATTAACAGCTAAACCAAACGTTTCCAATGTAAATTTCCACATTTATAGAGTGTAAAAAGGCATCCTGAAGCCTGGGAAGTCATTAATTTGATTGTCCAGTATTTCCCTTATGAGATAATGCCTCACATAGCAAATGTGTACAGTGCGAGCTGAAAATGCATTTTCAGCACTAAAAAACCAAACTTTTATAACAGCTAAACCAAACGTTTCCAATGTAAATTTCCACCTTTATATAGTGTAAAAAGACATCCTGAAGCCTGGGCAGTCATTAATTTGATTGTCCAGTATTTCCCTTATGAGATAATGCCTCACATAGCAAATGTGTACAGCGCGAGCTGAAAATGCATTTACAGCACTAAAAAAACAAACTTTTATAACAGCTAAACCAAACGTTTCCAATGTAAATTTCCACATTTATATAGTGTAAAAAGACATCCTGAAGCCTGGGCAGTCATTAATTTGATTGTCCAATATTTCCCTTATGAGATAATGCCTCTCATAGCAAATGTGTACAGCGCGAGCTGAAAATGCATTTACAGCACTAAAAAACCAAACTTTTATAACAGCTAAACCAAACGTTTCCAATGTAAATTTCCACCTTTATATAGTGTAAAAAGACATCCTGAAGCCTGGGCAGTCATTAATTTGATTGTCCAATATTTCCCTTATGAGATAATGCCTCTCATAGCAAATGTGTACAGCGCGAGCTGAAAATGCATTTACAGCACTAAAAAAACAAACTTTTATAACAGCTAAACCAAACGTTTCCAATGTAAATTTCCACCTTTATATAGTGTAGAAAGGCATCCTGAAGCCTGGAAAGTCATTAATTTGATTGTCCAGTATTTCCTTCATGAGATATTGCAACACTTAGAAAAAGTGTACAGCGCCAGCAGACAATGAATTTTCAGCACTAAAAAAACGAAACTTCATTAACAGCTAAACTAAATGTTTCCAATGTAAATTTCCACCTTTATATAGTGTAAAAAGACATCCTGAAGCCTGGGCAGTCATTAATTTGATTGTCCAATATTTCCCTTATGAGATAATGCCTCTCATAGCAAATGTGTACAGCGCGAGCTGAAAATGCATTTACAGCACTAAAAAACCAAACTTTTATAACAGCTAAACCAAACGTTTCCAATGTAAATTTCCACCTTTATATAGTGTAAAAAGGCATCCTGAAGCCTGGAAAGTCTTTAATTTGATTGTCCAGTATTTCCTTCATGAGATATTGCAACACTTAGAAAAAGTGTACAGCGCCAGCAGACAATGAATTTTCAGCACTAAAAAAACGAAACTTCATTAACAGCTAAACTAAATGTTTCCAATGTAAATTTCCACCTTTATATAGTGTAAAAAGACATCCTGAAGCCTGGGCAGTCATTAATTTGATTGTCCAATATTTCCCTTATGAGATAATGCCTCTCATAGCAAATGTGTACAGCGCGAGCTGAAAATGCATTTACAGCACTAAAAAACCAAACTTTTATAACAGCTAAACCAAACGTTTCCAATGTAAATTTCCACCTTTATATAGTGTAAAAAGGCATCCTGAAGCCTGGAAAGTCTTTAATTTGATTGTCCAGTATTTCCTTCATGAGATATTGCAACACTTAGAAAAAGTGTACAGCGCCAGCAGACAATGAATTTCCAGCACTAAAAAAACGAAACTTCATTAACAGCTAAACTAAACGTTTCCAATGTAAATTTCCACCTTTATATAGTGTAAAAAGACATCCTGAAGCCTGGGCAGTCATTAATTTGATTGTCCAATATTTCCCTTATGAGATAATGCCTCTCATAGCAAATGTGTACAGCGCGAGCTGAAAATGCATTTACAGCACTAAAAAACCAAACTTTTATAACAGCTAAACCAAACGTTTCCAATGTAAATTTCCACCTTTATATAGTGTAGAAAGGCATCCTGAAGCCTGGAAAGTCATTAATTTGATTGTCCAGTATTTCCTTCATGAGATATTGCAACACTTAGAAAAAGTGTACAGCGCCAGCAGACAATGAATTTCCAGCACTAAAAAAACGAAACTTCATTAACAGCTAAACTAAACGTTTCCAATGTAAATTTCCACCTTTATATAGTGTAAAAAGACATCCTGAAGCCTGGGCAGTCATTAATTTGATTGTCCAATATTTCCCTTATGAGATAATGCCTCTCATAGCAAATGTGTACAGCGCGAGCTGAAAATGCATTTACAGCACTAAAAAAACAAACTTTTATAACAGCTAAACCAAACGTTTCCAATGTAAATTTCCACCTTTATATAGTGTAAAAAGACATCCTGAAGCCTGGGCAGTCATTAATTTGATTGTCCAATATTTCCCTTATGAGATAATGCCTCTCATAGCAAATGTGTACAGCGCGAGCTGAAAATGCATTTACAGCACTAAAAAACCAAACTTTTATAACAGCTAAACCAAACGTTTCCAATGTAAATTTCCACCTTTATATAGTGTAGAAAGGCATCCTGAAGCCTGGAAAGTCATTAATTTGATTGTCCAGTATTTCCTTCATGAGATATTGCAACACTTAGAAAAAGTGTACAGCGCCAGCAGACAATGAATTTTCAGCACTAAAAAAACGAAACTTCATTAACAGCTAAACCAAACGTTTCCAATGTAAATTTCCACATTTATAGAGTGTAAAAAGGCATCCTGAAGCCTGGGAAGTCATTAATTTGATTGTCCAGTATTTCCCTTATGATATAATGCCTCACATAGCAAATGTGTACAGCGCGAGCTGAAAATGCATTTACAGCACTAAAAAACCAAACTTTTATAACAGCTAAACCAAACGTTTCCAATGTAAATTTCCACCTTTATATAGTGTAGAAAGGCATCCTGAAGCCTGGAAAGTGATTAATTTGATTGTCCAGTATTTCCTTCATGAGATATTGCAACACTTAGAAAAAGTGTACAGCGCCAGCAGACAATGAATTTTCAGCACTAAAAAACCGAAACTTCATTAACAGCTAAACTAAACGTTTCCAATGTAAATTTCCACCTTTATATAGTGTAAAAAGACATCCTGAAGCCTGGGCAGTCATTAATTTGATTGTCCAATATTTCCCTTATGAGATAATGCCTCTCATAGCAAATGTGTACAGCGCGAGCTGAAAATGCATTTACAGCACTAAAAAACCAAACTTTTATAACAGCTAAACCAAACGTTTCCAATGTAAATTTCCACCTTTATATAGTGTAGAAAGGCATCATGAAGCCTGGAAAGTCATTAATTTGATTGTCCAGTATTTCCTTCATGAGATATTGCAACACTTAGAAAAAGTGTACAGCGCCAGCAGACAATGAATTTCCAGCACTAAAAAAACGAAACTTCATTAACAGCTAAACTAAACGTTTCCAATGTAAATTTCCACCTTTATATAGTGTAAAAAGACATCCTGAAGCCTGGGCAGTCATTAATTTGATTGTCCAATATTTCCCTTATGAGATAATGCCTCTCATAGCAAATGTCTACAGCGCGAGCTGAAAATGCATTTACAGCACTAAAAAAACAAACTTTTATAACAGCTAAACCAAACGTTTCCAATGTAAATTTCCACCTTTATATAGTGTAGAAAGGCATCCTGAAGCCTGGAAAGTCATTAATTTGATTGTCCAGTATTTCCTTCATGAGATATTGCAACACTTAGAAAAAGTGTACAGCGCCAGCAGACAATGAATTTTCAGCACTAAAAAAACGAAACTTCATTAACAGCTAAACCAAACGTTTCCAATGTAAATTTCCACATTTATAGAGTGTAAAAAGGCATCCTGAAGCCTGGGAAGTCATTAATTTGATTGTCCAGTATTTCCCTTATGAGATAATGCCTCACATAGCAAATGTGTACAGTGCGAGCTGAAAATGCATTTTCAGCACTAAAAAACCAAACTTTTGTAACAGCTAAACCAAACGTTTCCAATGTAAATTTCCACCTTTATATAGTGTAAAAAGACATCCTGAAGCCTGGGCAGTCATTAATTTGATTGTCCAGTATTTCCCTTATGAGATAATGCCTCACATAGCAAATGTGTACAGCGCGAGCTGAAAATGCATTTACAGCACTAAAAAAACAAACTTTTATAACAGCTAAACCAAACGTTTCCAATGTAAATTTCCACATTTATAGAGTGTAAAAATGCATCCTGAAGCCTGGGAAGTCATTAATTTGATTGTCCAGTATTTCCCTTATGAGATAATGCCTCACATAGCAAATGTGTACAGTGCGAGCTGAAAATGCATTTTCAGCACTAAAAAACCAAACTTTTATAACAGCTAAACCAAACGTTTCCAATGTAAATTTCCACATTTATATAGTGTAAAAAGACATCCTGAAGCCTGGGCAGTCATTAATTTGATTGTCCAATATTTCCCTTATGAGATAATGCCTCTCATAGCAAATGTGTACAGCGCGAGCTGAAAATGCATTTACAGCACTAAAAAACCAAACTTTTATAACAGCTAAACCAAACGTTTCCAATGTAAATTTCCACCTTTATATAGTGTAGAAAGGCATCCTGAAGCCTGGAAAGTCATTAATTTGATTGTCCAGTATTTCCTTCATGAGATATTGCAACACTTAGAAAAAGTGTACAGCGCCAGTAGACAATGAATTTTCAGCACTAAAAAAACGATACTTCATTAACAGCTAAACTAAACGTTTCCAATGTAAATTTCCACCTTTATATAGTGTAAAAAGACATCCTGAAGCCTGGGCAGTCATTAATATGATTGTCCAATATTTCCCTTATGAGATAATGCCTCTCATAGCAAATGTGTACAGCGCGAGCTGAAAATGCATTTACAGCACTAAAAAACCAAACTTTTATAACAGCTAAACCAAACGTTTCCAATGTAAATTTCCACCTTTATATAGTGTAGAAAGGCATCCTGGAGCCTGGAAAGTCATTAATTTGATTGTCCAGTATTTCCTTCATGAGATATTGCAACACTTAGAAAAAGTGTACAGCGCCAGCAGACAATGAATTTTCAGCACTAAAAAAACCAAACTTTTATAACAGCTAAACCAAACGTTTCCAATGTAAATTTCCACCTTTATATAGTGTAAAAAGGCATCCTGAAGCCTGGGAAGTCATTAATTTGATTGTCCAGTATTTCCCTTATGAGATAATGCCTCACATAGCAAATGTGTACAGTGCGAGCTGAAAATGCATTTTCAGCACTAAAAAAACAAACTTATATAACACCTAAACCAAACGTTTCCAATGTAAATTTCCACCTTTATATAGTGTAAAAAGACATCCTGAAGCCTGGGCAGTCATTAATTTGATTGTCCAATATTTCCCTTATGAGATAATGCCTCTCATAGCAAATGTGTACAGCGCGAGCTGAAAATGCATTTACAGCACTAAAAAAACAAACTTTTATAACAGCTAAACCAAACGTTTCCAATGTAAATTTCCACCTTTATATAGTGTAAAAAGACATCCTGAATCCTGGGCAGTCATTAATTTGATTGTCCAATATTTCCCTTATGAGATAATGCCTCTCATAGCAAATGTGTACAGCGCGAGCTGAAAATGCATTTACAGCACTAAAAAACCAAACTTTTATAACAGCTAAACCAAACGTTTCCAATGTAAATTTCCACCTTTATATAGTGTAGAAAGGCATCCTGAAGCCTGGAAAGTCATTAATTTGATTGTCCAGTATTTCCTTCATGAGATATTGCAACACTTAGAAAAAGTGTACAGCGCCAGCAGACAATGAATTTTCAGCACTAAAAAAAACGAAACTTCATTAACAGCTAAACCAAACGTTTCCAATGTAAATTTCCACATTTATAGAGTGTAAAAAGGCATCCTGAAGCCTGGGAAGTCATTAATTTGATTGTCCAGTATTTCCCTTATGAGATAATGCCTCACATAGCAAATGTGTACAGTGCGAGCTGAAAATGCATTTACAGCACTAAAAAAACAAACTTTTATAACAGCTAAACCAAACGTTTCCAATGTAAATTTCCACCTTTATATAGTGTAGAAAGGCATCCTGAAGCCTGGAAAGTCATTAATTTGATTGTCCAGTATTTCCTTCATGAGATATTGCAACACTTAGAAAAAGTGTACAGCGCCAGCAGACAATGAATTTTCAGCACTAGATAAACGAAACTTCATTAACAGCTAAAGTAAACGTTTCCAATGTAAATTTCCACCTTTATATAGTGTAAAAAGACATCCTGAAGCCTGGGCAGTCATTAATTTGATTGTCCAATATTTCCCTTATGAGATAATGCCTCTCATAGCAAATGTGTACAGTGCGAGCTGAAAATGCATTTACAGCACTAAAAAAACAAACTTTTATAACAGCTAAACCAAACGTTTCCAATGTAAATTTCCACCTTTATATAGTGTAAAAAGACATCCTGAAGCCTGGGCAGTCATTAATTTGATTGTCCAATATTTCCCTTATGAGATAATGCCTCTCATAGCAAATGTGTACAGCGCGAGCTGAAAATGCATTTACAGCACTAAAAAACCAAACTTTTATAACAGCTAAACCAAACGTTTCCAATGTAAATTTCCACCTTTATATAGTGTAGAAAGGCATCCTGAAGCCTGGAAAGTCATTAATTTGATTGTCCAGTATTTCCTTCATGAGATATTGCAACACTTAGAAAAAGTGTACAGCGCCAGCAGACAATGAATTTTCAGCACTAAAAAAAACGAAACTTCATTAACAGCTAAACCAAACGTTTCCAATGTAAATTTCCACATTTATAGAGTGTAAAAAGGCATCCTGAAGCCTGGGAAGTAATTAATTTGATTGTCCAGTATTTCCCTTATGAGATAATATCTCTCATTGCAAATGTGTACAGCGCGAGCTGAAAATGCATTTTCAGCACTAAAAAACCAAACTTTTATAACACCTAAACCAAACGTTTCCAATGTAAATTTCCTCCTTTATATAGTGTAAAAAGACATCCTGAAGCCTGGGCAGTCATTAATTTGATTGTCCAATATTTCCCTTATGAGATAATGCCTCTCATAGCAAATGTGTACAGCGCGAGCTGAAAATGCATTTACAGCACTAAAAAACCAAACTTTTATAACAGCTAAACCAAACGTTTCCAATGTAAATTTCCACCTTTATATAGTGTAGAAAGGCATCCTGAAGCCTGGAAAGTCCTTAATTTGATTGTCCAGTATTTCCTTCATGAGATATTGCAACATTTAGAAAAAGTGTACAGCGCCAGCAGACAATGAATTTTCAGCACTAAAAAAACGAAACTTCATTAACAGCTAAACTAAACGTTTCCAATGTAAATTTCCACCTTTATATAGTGTAAAAAGACATCCTGAAGCCCGGGCAGCCATTAATTTGATTGTCCAATATTTCCCTTATGAGATAATGCCTCTCATAGCAAATGTGTACAGCGCGAGCTGAAAATGCATTTACAGCACTAAAAAACCAAACTTTTATAACAGCTAAACCAAACGTTTCCAATGTAAATTTCCACCTTTATATAGTGTAAAAAGACATCCTGAAGCCTGGGCAGTCATTAATTTGATTGTCCAATATTTCCCTTATGAGATAATGCCTCTCATAGCAAATGTGTACAGCGCGAGCTGAAAATGCATTTACAGCACTAAAAAAACAAACTTTTATAACAGCTAAACCAAACGTTTCCAATGTAAATTTCCACCTTTATATAGTGTAGAAAGGCATCCTGAAGCCTGGAAAGTCATTAATTTGATTGTCCAGTATTTCCTTCATGAGATATTGCAACACTTAGAAAAAGTGTACAGCGCCAGCAGACAATGAATTTTCAGCACTAAAAAAACGAAACTTCATTAACAGCTAAACTAAATGTTTCCAATGTAAATTTCCACCTTTATATAGTGTAAAAAGACATCCTGAAGCCTGGGCAGTCATTAATTTGATTGTCCAATATTTCCCTTATGAGATAATGCCTCTCATAGCAAATGTGTACAGCGCGAGCTGAAAATGCATTTACAGCACTAAAAAACCAAACTTTTATAACAGCTAAACCAAACGTTTCCAATGTAAATTTCCACCTTTATATAGTGTAAAAAGGCATCCTGAAGCCTGGAAAGTCTTTAATTTGATTGTCCAGTATTTCCTTCATGAGATATTGCAACACTTAGAAAAAGTGTACAGCGCCAGCAGACAATGAATTTCCAGCACTAAAAAAACGAAACTTCATTAACAGCTAAACTAAACGTTTCCAATGTAAATTTCCACCTTTATATAGTGTAAAAAGACATCCTGAAGCCTGGGCAGTCATTAATTTGATTGTCCAATATTTCCCTTATGAGATAATGCCTCTCATAGCAAATGTGTACAGCGCGAGCTGAAAATGCATTTACAGCACTAAAAAACCAAACTTTTATAACAGCTAAACCAAACGTTTCCAATGTAAATTTCCACCTTTATATAGTGTAGAAAGGCATCCTGAAGCCTGGAAAGTCATTAATTTGATTGTCCAGTATTTCCTTCATGAGATATTGCAACACTTAGAAAAAGTGTACAGCGCCAGCAGACAATGAATTTTCAGCACTAAAAAAACGAAACTTCATTAACAGCTAAACCAAACGTTTCCAATGTAAATTTCCACATTTATAGAGTGTAAAAAGGCATCCTGAAGCCTGGGAAGTCATTAATTTGATTGTCCAGTATTTCCCTTATGAGATAATGCCTCACATAGCAAATGTGTACAGTGCGAGCTGAAAATGCATTTTCAGCACTAAAAAACCAAACTTTTATAACAGCTAAACCAAACGTTTCCAATGTAAATTTCCACCTTTATATAGTGTAAAAAGACATCCTGAAGCCTGGGCAGTCATTAATTTGATTGTCCAGTATTTCCCTTATGAGATAATGCCTCACATAGCAAATGTGTACAGCGCGAGCTGAAAATGCATTTACAGCACTAAAAAAACAAACTTTTATAACAGCTAAACCAAACGTTTCCAATGTAAATTTCCACATTTATAGAGTGTAAAAATGCATCCTGAAGCCTGGGAAGTCATTAATTTGATTGTCCAGTATTTCCCTTATGAGATAATGCCTCACATAGCAAATGTGTACAGTGCGAGCTGAAAATGCATTTTCAGCACTAAAAAACCAAACTTTTATAACAGCTAAACCAAACGTTTCCAATGTAAATTTCCACCTTTATATAGTGTAAAAAGACATCCTGAAGCCTGGGCAGTCATTAATTTGATTGTCCAATATTTCCCTTATGAGATAATGCCTCTCATAGCAAATGTGTACAGCGCGAGCTGAAAATGCATTTACAGCACTAAAAAACCAAACTTTTATAACAGCTAAACCAAACGTTTCCAATGTAAATTTCCACCTTTATATAGTGTAAAAAGACATCCTGAAGCCTGGGCAGTCATTAATTTGATTGTCCAATATTTCCCTTATGAGATAATGCCTCTCATAGCAAATGTGTACAGCGCGAGCTGAAAATGCATTTACAGCACTAAAAAAACAAACTTTTATAACAGCTAAACCAAACGTTTCCAATGTAAATTTCCACCTTTATATAGTGTAGAAAGGCATCCTGAAGCCTGGAAAGTCATTAATTTGATTGTCCAGTATTTCCTTCATGAGATATTGCAACACTTAGAAAAAGTGTACAGCGCCAGCAGACAATGAATTTTCAGCACTAAAAAAACGAAACTTCATTAACAGCTAAACTAAATGTTTCCAATGTAAATTTCCACCTTTATATAGTGTAAAAAGACATCCTGAAGCCTGGGCAGTCATTAATTTGATTGTCCAATATTTCCCTTATGAGATAATGCCTCTCATAGCAAATGTGTACAGCGCGAGCTGAAAATGCATTTACAGCACTAAAAAACCAAACTTTTATAACAGCTAAACCAAACGTTTCCAATGTAAATTTCCACCTTTATATAGTGTAAAAAGGCATCCTGAAGCCTGGAAAGTCTTTAATTTGATTGTCCAGTATTTCCTTCATGAGATATTGCAACACTTAGAAAAAGTGTACAGCGCCAGCAGACAATGAATTTCCAGCACTAAAAAAACGAAACTTCATTAACAGCTAAACTAAACGTTTCCAATGTAAATTTCCACCTTTATATAGTGTAAAAAGACATCCTGAAGCCTGGGCAGTCATTAATTTGATTGTCCAATATTTCCCTTATGAGATAATGCCTCTCATAGCAAATGTGTACAGCGCGAGCTGAAAATGCATTTACAGCACTAAAAAACCAAACTTTTATAACAGCTAAACCAAACGTTTCCAATGTAAATTTCCACCTTTATATAGTGTAAAAAGGCATCCTGAAGCCTGGAAAGTCTTTAATTTGATTGTCCAGTATTTCCTTCATGAGATATTGCAACACTTAGAAAAAGTGTACAGCGCCAGCAGACAATGAATTTCCAGCACTAAAAAAACGAAACTTCATTAACAGCTAAACTAAACGTTTCCAATGTAAATTTCCACCTTTATATAGTGTAAAAAGACATCCTGAAGCCTGGGCAGTCATTAATTTGATTGTCCAATATTTCCCTTATGAGATAATGCCTCTCATAGCAAATGTGTACAGCGCGAGCTGAAAATGCATTTACAGCACTAAAAAACCAAACTTTTATAACAGCTAAACCAAACGTTTCCAATGTAAATTTCCACCTTTATATAGTGTAGAAAGGCATCCTGAAGCCTGGAAAGTCATTAATTTGATTGTCCAGTATTTCCTTCATGAGATATTGCAACACTTAGAAAAAGTGTACAGCGCCAGCAGACAATGAATTTTCAGCACTAAAAAAACGAAACTTCATTAACAGCTAAACCAAACGTTTCCAATGTAAATTTCCACATTTATAGAGTGTAAAAAGGCATCCTGAAGCCTGGGAAGTCATTAATTTGATTGTCCAGTATTTCCCTTATGAGATAATGCCTCACATAGCAAATGTGTACAGTGCGAGCTGAAAATGCATTTTCAGCACTAAAAAACCAAACTTTTATAACAGCTAAATCAAACGTTTCCAATGTAAATTTCCACCTTTATATAGTGTAAAAAGACATCCTGAAGCCTGGGCAGTCATTAATTTGATTGTCCAATATTTCCCTTATGAGATAATGCCTCTCATAGCAAATGTGTACAGCGCGAGCTGAAAATGCATTTACAGCACTAAAAAACCAAACTTTTATAACAGCTAAACCAAACGTTTCCAATGTAAATTTCCACCTTTATATAGTGTAAAAAGGCATCCTGAAGCCTGGAAAGTCTTTAATTTGATTGTCCAGTATTTCCTTCATGAGATATTGCAACACTTAGAAAAAGTGTACAGCGCCAGCAGACAATGAATTTCCAGCACTAAAAAAACGAAACTTCATTAACAGCTAAACTAAACGTTTCCAATGTAAATTTCCACCTTTATATAGTGTAAAAAGACATCCTGAAGCCTGGGCAGTCATTAATTTGATTGTCCAATATTTCCCTTATGAGATAATGCCTCTCATAGCAAATGTGTACAGCGCGAGCTGAAAATGCATTTACAGCACTAAAAAACCAAACTTTTATAACAGCTAAACCAAACGTTTCCAATGTAAATTTCCACCTTTATATAGTGTAGAAAGGCATCCTGAAGCCTGGAAAGTCATTAATTTGATTGTCCAGTATTTCCTTCATGAGATATTGCAACACTTAGAAAAAGTGTACAGCGCCAGCAGACAATGAATTTTCAGCACTAAAAAAACGAAACTTCATTAACAGCTAAACCAAACGTTTCCAATGTAAATTTCCACATTTATAGAGTGTAAAAAGGCATCCTGAAGCCTGGGAAGTCATTAATTTGATTGTCCAGTATTTCCCTTATGAGATAATGCCTCACATAGCAAATGTGTACAGTGCGAGCTGAAAATGCATTTTCAGCACTAAAAAACCAAACTTTTATAACAGCTAAACCAAACGTTTCCAATGTAAATTTCCACCTTTATATAGTGTAAAAAGACATCCTGAAGCCTGGGCAGTCATTAATTTGATTGTCCAGTATTTCCCTTATGAGATAATGCCTCACATAGCAAATGTGTACAGCGCGAGCTGAAAATGCATTTACAGCACTAAAAAAACAAACTTTTATAACAGCTAAACCAAACGTTTCCAATGTAAATTTCCACATTTATAGAGTGTAAAAATGCATCCTGAAGCCTGGGAAGTCATTAATTTGATTGTCCAGTATTTCCCTTATGAGATAATGCCTCACATAGCAAATGTGTACAGTGCGAGCTGAAAATGCATTTTCAGCACTAAAAAACCAAACTTTTATAACAGCTAAACCAAACGTTTCCAATGTAAATTTCCACCTTTATATAGTGTAAAAAGACATCCTGAAGCCTGGGCAGTCATTAATTTGATTGTCCAATATTTCCCTTATGAGATAATGCCTCTCATAGCAAATGTGTACAGCGCGAGCTGAAAATGCATTTACAGCACTAAAAAACCAAACTTTTATAACAGCTAAACCAAACGTTTCCAATGTAAATTTCCACCTTTATATAGTGTAAAAAGACATCCTGAAGCCTGGGCAGTCATTAATTTGATTGTCCAATATTTCCCTTATGAGATAATGCCTCTCATAGCAAATGTGTACAGCGCGAGCTGAAAATGCATTTACAGCACTAAAAAAACAAACTTTTATAACAGCTAAACCAAACGTTTCCAATGTAAATTTCCACCTTTATATAGTGTAGAAAGGCATCCTGAAGCCTGGAAAGTCATTAATTTGATTGTCCAGTATTTCCTTCATGAGATATTGCAACACTTAGAAAAAGTGTACAGCGCCAGCAGACAATGAATTTTCAGCACTAAAAAAACGAAACTTCATTAACAGCTAAACTAAATGTTTCCAATGTAAATTTCCACCTTTATATAGTGTAAAAAGACATCCTGAAGCCTGGGCAGTCATTAATTTGATTGTCCAATATTTCCCTTATGAGATAATGCCTCTCATAGCAAATGTGTACAGCGCGAGCTGAAAATGCATTTACAGCACTAAAAAACCAAACTTTTATAACAGCTAAACCAAACGTTTCCAATGTAAATTTCCACCTTTATATAGTGTAAAAAGGCATCCTGAAGCCTGGAAAGTCTTTAATTTGATTGTCCAGTATTTCCTTCATGAGATATTGCAACACTTAGAAAAAGTGTACAGCGCCAGCAGACAATGAATTTCCAGCACTAAAAAAACGAAACTTCATTAACAGCTAAACTAAACGTTTCCAATGTAAATTTCCACCTTTATATAGTGTAAAAAGACATCCTGAAGCCTGGGCAGTCATTAATTTGATTGTCCAATATTTCCCTTATGAGATAATGCCTCTCATAGCAAATGTGTACAGCGCGAGCTGAAAATGCATTTACAGCACTAAAAAACCAAACTTTTATAACAGCTAAACCAAACGTTTCCAATGTAAATTTCCACCTTTATATAGTGTAGAAAGGCATCCTGAAGCCTGGAAAGTCATTAATTTGATTGTCCAGTATTTCCTTCATGAGATATTGCAACACTTAGAAAAAGTGTACAGCGCCAGCAGACAATGAATTTTCAGCACTAAAAAAACGAAACTTCATTAACAGCTAAACCAAACGTTTCCAATGTAAATTTCCACATTTATAGAGTGTAAAAAGGCATCCTGAAGCCTGGGAAGTCATTAATTTGATTGTCCAGTATTTCCCTTATGAGATAATGCCTCACATAGCAAATGTGTACAGTGCGAGCTGAAAATGCATTTTCAGCACTAAAAAACCAAACTTTTATAACAGCTAAATCAAACGTTTCCAATGTAAATTTCCACCTTTATATAGTGTAAAAAGACATCCTGAAGCCTGGGCAGTCATTAATTTGATTGTCCAGTATTTCCCTTATGAGATAATGCCTCACATAGCAAATGTGTACAGCGCGAGCTGAAAATGCATTTACAGCACTAAAAAAACAAACTTTTATAACAGCTAAACCAAACGTTTCCAATGTAAATTTCCACATTTATAGAGTGTAAAAATGCATCCTGAAGCCTGGGAAGTCATTAATTTGATTGTCCAGTATTTCCCTTATGAGATAATGCCTCACATAGCAAATGTGTACAGTGCGAGCTGAAAATGCATTTTCAGCACTAAAAAACCAAACTTTTATAACAGCTAAACCAAACGTTTCCAATGTAAATTTCCACCTTTATATAGTGTAAAAAGACATCCTGAAGCCTGGGCAGTCATTAATTTGATTGTCCAATATTTCCCTTATGAGATAATGCCTCTCATAGCAAATGTGTACAGCGCGAGCTGAAAATGCATTTACAGCACTAAAAAACCAAACTTTTATAACAGCTAAACCAAACGTTTCCAATGTAAATTTCCACCTTTATATAGTGTAGAAAGGCATCCTGAAGCCTGGAAAGTCATTAATTTGATTGTCCAGTATTTCCTTCATGAGATATTGCAACACTTAGAAAAAGTGTACAGCGCCAGTAGACAATGAATTTTCAGCACTAAAAAAACGAAACTTCATTAACAGCTAAACTAAACGTTTCCAATGTAAATTTCCACCTTTATATAGTGTAAAAAGACATCCTGAAGCCTGGGCAGTCATTAATTTGATTGTCCAATATTTCCCTTATGAGATAATGCCTCTCATAGCAAATGTGTACAGCGCGAGCTGAAAATGCATTTACAGCACTAAAACACCAAACTTTTATAACAGCTAAACCAAACGTTTCCAATGTAAATTTCCACCTTTATATAGTGTAGAAAGGCATCCTGGAGCCTGGAAAGTCATTAATTTGATTGTCCAGTATTTCCTTCATGAGATATTGCAACACTTAGAAAAAGTGTACAGCGCCAGCAGACAATGAATTTTCAGCACTAAAAAAACCAAACTTTTATAACAGCTAAACCAAACGTTTCCAATGTAAATTTCCACCTTTATATAGTGTAAAAAGACATCCTGAAGCCTGGGCAGTCATTAATTTGATTGTCCAGTATTTCCCTTATGAGATAATGCCTCACATAGCAAATGTGTACAGCGCGAGCTGAAAATGCATTTACAGCACTAAAAAAACAAACTTTTATAACAGCTAAACCAAACGTTTCCAATGTAAATTTCCACCTTTATATAGTGTAGAAAGGCATCCTGAAGCCTGGAAAGTCATTAATTTGATTGTCCAGTATTTCCTACATGAGATATTGCAAAACTTAGAAAAAGTGTACAGCGCCAGCAGACAATGAATTTTCAGCACTAAAAAAACGAAACTTCATTAACAGCTAAACCAAACGTTTCCAATGTAAATTTCCACATTTATAGAGTGTAAAAAGGCATCCTGAAGCCTGGGAAGTCATTAATTTGATTGTCCAGTATTTCCCTTATGAGATAATGCCTCACATAGCAAATGTGTACAGTGCGAGCTGAAAATGCATTTTCAGCACTAAAAAACCAAACTTATATAACACCTAAACCAAACGTTTCCAATGTAAATTTCCACCTTTATATAGTGTAAAAAGACATCCTGAAGCCTGGGCAGTCATTAATTTGATTGTCCAATATTTCCCTTATGAGATAATGCCTCTCATAGCAAATGTGTACAGCGCGAGCTGAAAATGCATTTACAGCACTAAAAAACCAAACTTTTATAACAGCTAAACCAAACGTTTCCAATGTAAATTTCCACCTTTATATAGTGTAAAAAGACATCCTGAAGCCTGGGCAGTCATTAATTTGGTTGTCCAATATTTCCCTTATGAGATAATGCCTCTCATAGCAAATGTGTACAGCGCGAGCTGAAAATGCATTTTCAGCACTAAAAAACCAAACTTTTATAACAGCTAAACCAAACGTTTCAAATGTAAATTTCCACCTTTATATAGTGTAAAAGGACATCCTGAAGCCTGGGCAGTCATTAATTTGATTGTCCAATATTTCCCTTATGAGATAATGCCTCTCATAGCAAATGTGTACAGCGCGAGCTGAAAATGCATTTACAGCACTAAAAAACCAAACTTTTATAACAGCTAAACCAAACGTTTCCAATGTAAATTTCCACCTTTATATAGTGTAGAAAGGCATCCTGAAGCCTGGAAAGTTATTAATTTGATTGTCCAGTATTTCCTTCATGAGATATTGCAACACTTAGAAAAAGTGTACAGCGCCAGCAGACAATGAATTTTCAGCACTAAAAAAACGAAACTTCATTAACAGCTAAACCAAACGTTTCCAATGTAAATTTCCACATTTATAGAGTGTAAAAAGGCATCCTGAAGCCTGGGAAGTCATTAATTTGATTGTCCAGTATTTCCCTTATGAGATAATGCCTCACATAGCAAATGTGTACAGTGCGAGCTGAAAATGCATTTTCAGCACTAAAAAACCAAACTTATATAACACCTAAACCAAACGTTTCCAATGTAAGTTTCCACCTTTATATAGTGTAAAAAGACATCCTGAAGCCTGGGCAGTCATTAATTTGATTGTCCAATATTTCCCTGATGAGATAATGCCTCTCATAGCAAATGTGTACAGCGCGAGCTGAAAATGCATTTACAGCACTAAAAAAACCAAACTTTTATAACAGCTAAACCAAACGTTTCCAATGTAAATTTCCACCTTTATATAGTGTAGAAAGGCATCCTGAAGCCTGGAAAGTCATTAATTTGATTGTCCAGTATTTCCTTCATGAGATATTGCAACATTTAGAAAAAGTGTACAGCGCCAGCAGACAATGAATTTTCAGCACTAAAAAAACGAAACTTCATTAACAGCTAAACTAAACGTTTCCAATGTAAATTTCCACCTTTATATAGTGTAAAAAGACATCCTGAAGCCCGGGCAGCCATTAATTTGATTGTCCAATATTTCCCTTATGAGATAATGCCTCTCATAGCAAATGTGTACAGCGCGAGCTGAAAATGCATTTACAGCACTAAAAAACCAAACTTTTATAACAGCTAAACCAAACGTTTCCAATGTAAATTTCCACCTTTATATAGTGTAAAAAGACATCCTGAAGCCTGCGCAGTCATTAATTTGATTGTCCAATATTTCCCTTATGAGATAATGCCTCTCATAGCAAATGTGTACAGCGCGAGCTGAAAATGCATTTACAGCACTAAAAAACCAAACTTTTATAACAGCTAAACCAAACGTTTCCAATGTAAATTTCTACCTTTATATAGTGTAGAAAGGCATCCTGAAGCCTGGAAAGTCATTAATTTGATTGTCCAGTATTTCCTTCATGAGATATTGCAACACTTAGAAAAAGTGTACAGCGCCAGCAGACAATGAATTTTCAGCACTAAAAAAACCAAACTTTTATAACAGCTAAACCAAACGTTTCCAATGTAAATTTCCACCTTTATATAGTGTAAAAAGACATCCTGAAGCCTGGGCAGTCATTAATTTGATTGTCCAGTATTTCCCTTATGAGATAATGCCTCACATAGCAAATGTGTACAGCGCGAGCTGAAAATGCATTTACAGCACTAAAAAAACAAACTTTTATAACAGCTAAACCAAACGTTTCCAATGTAAATTTCCACCTTTATATAGTGTAGAAAGGCATCCTGAAGCCTGGAAAGTCATTAATTTGATTGTCCAGTATTTCCTACATGAGATATTGCAAAACTTAGAAAAAGTGTACAGCGCCAGCAGACAATGTTTTTTCAGCACTAAAAAAACGAAACTTCATTAACAGCTAAACCAAACGTTTCCAATGTAAATTTCCACATTTATAGAGTGTAAAAAGGCATCCTGAAGCCTGGGAAGTCATTAATTTGATTGTCCAGTATTTCCCTTATGAGATAATGCCTCACATAGCAAATGTGTACAGCGCGAGCTGAAAATGCATTTACAGCACTAAAAAACCAAACTTTTATAACAGCTAAACCAAACGTTTCCAATGTAAATTTCCACCTTTATATAGTGTAGAAAGGCATCCTGAAGCCTGGAAAGTCATTAATTTGATTGTCCAATATTTCCCTTATGAGATAATGCCTCTCATAGCAAATGTGTACAGCGCGAGCTGAAAATGCATTTACAGCACTAAAAAAACAAACTTTTATAACAGCTAAACTAAACGTTTCCAATGTAAATTTCCACCTTTATATAGTGTAAAAAGACATCCTGAAGCCTGGGCAGTCATTAATTTGATTGTCCAATATTTCCCTTATGAGATAATGCCTCTCATAGCAAATGTGTACAGCGCGAGCTGAAAATGCATTTACAGCACTAAAAACCCAAACTTTTATAACAGCTAAACCAAACGTTTCCAATGTAAATTTCCACCTTTATATAGTGTAGAAAGGCATCCTGAAGCCTGGAAAGTCATTAATTTGATTGTCCAGTATTTCCTTCATGAGATATTGCAACACTTAGAAAAGGTGTCCAGCGCCAGCAGACAATGAATTTTCAGCACTAAAAAAACGAAACTTCATTAACAGCTAAACCAAACGTTTCCAATGTAAATTTCCACATTTATAGAGTGTAAAAATGCATCCTGAAGCCTGGGAAGTCATTAATTTGATTGTGCAGTATTTCCCTTATGAGATAATGCCTCACATAGCAAATGTGTACAGTGCGAGCTGAAAATGCATTTTCAGCACTAAAAAACCAAACTTTTATAACAGCTAAACCAAACGTTTCCAATGTAAATTTCCACCTTTATATAGTGTAAAAAGGCATCCTGAAGCCTGGAAAGTCATTAATTTGATTGTCCAGTATTTCCTTCATGAGATATTGCAACACTTAGAAAAAGTGTACAGCGCCAGTAGACAATGAATTTTCAGCACTAAAAAAACGAAACTTCATTAACAGCTAAACTAAACGTTTCCAATGTAAATTTCCACCTTTATATAGTGTAAAAAGACATCCTGAAGCCTGGGCAGTCATTAATTTGATTGTCCAATATTTCCCTTATGAGATAATGCCTCTCATAGCAAATGTGTACAGCGCGAGCTGAAAATGCATTTACAGCACTAAAAAACCAAACTTTTATAACAGCTAAACCAAACGTTTCCAATGTAAATTTCCACCTTTATATCGTGTAGAAAGGCATCCTGGAGCCTGGAAAGTCATTAATTTGATTGTCCAGTATTTCCTTCATGAGATATTGCAACACTTAGAAAAAGTGTACAGCGCCAGCAGACAATGAATTTTCAGCACTAAAAAAACCAAACTTTTATAACAGCTAAACCAAACGTTTCCAATGTAAATTTCCACCTTTATATAGTGTAAAAAGACATCCTGAAGCCTGGGCAGTCATTAATTTGATTGTCCAGTATTTCCCTTATGAGATAATGCCTCACATAGCAAATGTGTACAGCGCGAGCTGAAAATGCATTTACAGCACTAAAAAAACAAACTTTTATAACAGCTAAACCAAACGTTTCCAATGTAAATTTCCACCTTTATATAGTGTAGAAAGGCATCCTGAAGCCTGGAAAGTCATTAATTTGATTGTCCAGTATTTCCTACATGAGATATTGCAAAACTTAGAAAAAGTGTACAGCGCCAGCAGACAATGTTTTTTCAGCACTAAAAAAACGAAACTTCATTAACAGCTAAACCAAACGTTTCCAATGTAAATTTCCACATTTATAGAGTGTAAAAAGGCATCCTGAAGCCTGGGAAGTCATTAATTTGATTGTCCAGTATTTCCCTTATGAGATAATGCCTCACATAGCAAATGTGTACAGCGCGAGCTGAAAATGCATTTACAGCACTAAAAAAACAAACTTTTATAACAGCTAAACCAAACGTTTCCAATGTAAATTTCCACCTTTATATAGTGTAGAAAGGCATCCTGAAGCCTGGAAAGTCATTAATTTGATTGTCCAGTATTTCCTTCATGAGATATTGCAACACTTAGAAAAAGTGTACAGCGCCAGCAGACAATGAATTTTCAGCACTAAAAAAACGAAACTTCATTAACAGCTAAACCAAACGTTTCCAATGTAAATTTCCACATTTATAGAGTGTAAAAAGGCATCCTGAAGCCTGGGAAGTCATTAATTTGATTGTCCAGTATTTCCCTTATGAGATAATGCCTCACATAGCAAATGTGTACAGTGCGAGCTGAAAATGCATTTTCAGCACTAAAAAACCAAACTTTTATAACACCTAAACCAAACGTTTCCAATGTAAATTTCCACCTTTATATAGTGTAGAAAGGCATCCTGAAGCCTGGAAAGTCATTAATTTGATTGTCCAGTATTTCCTTCATGAGATATTGCAACACTTAGAAAAAGTGTACAGCGCCAGCAGACAATGAATTTTCAGCACTAAAAAAACGAAACTTCACATTAACAGCTAAACCAAACGTTTCCAATGTAAATTTCCACATTTATAGAGTGTAAAAAGGCATCCTGAAGCCTGGGAAGTCATTAATTTGATTGTCCAGTATTTCCCTTATGAGATAATGCCTCACATAGCAAATGTGTACAGTGCGAGCTGAAAATGCATTTTCAGCACTAAAAAACCAAACTTTTATAACAGCTAAACCAAACGTTTCCAATGTAAATTTCCACCTTTATATAGTGTAAAAAGACATCCTGAAGCCTGGGCAGTCATTAATTTGATTGTCCAGTATTTCCCTTATGAGATAATGCCTCACATAGCAAATGTGTACAGCGCGAGCTGAAAATGCATTTACAGCACTAAAAAAACAAACTTTTATAACAGCTAAACTAAACGTTTCCAATGTAAATTTCCACCTTTATATAGTGTAAAAAGACATTCTGAAGCCTGGGCAGTCATTAATTTGATTGTCCAGTATTTCCCTTATGAGATAATACCTCTCATAGCAAATGTGTACAGCGCGAGCTGAAAATGCATTTACAGCACTAAAAAACCAAACTTTTATAACAGCTAAACCAAACGTTTCCAATGTAAATTTCCACCTTTATATAGTGTAGAAAGGCATCCTGAAGCCTGGAAAGTCATTAATTTGATTGTCCAGTATTTCCTTCATGAGATATTGCAACACTTAGAAAAAGTGTACAGCGCCAGCAGACAATGAATTTTCAGCACTAAAAAAACGAAACTTCATTAACAGCTAAACCAAACGTTTCCAATGTAAATTTCCACATTTATAGAGTGTAAAAAGGCATCCTGAAGCCTGGGAAGTCATTAATTTGATTGTCCAGTATTTCCCTTATGAGATAATGCCTCACATAGCAAATGTGTACAGTGCGAGCTGAAAATGCATTTTCAGCACTAAAAAAACAAACTTTTATAACAGCTAAACTAAACGTTTCCAATGTAAATTTCCACCTTTATATAGTGTAAAAAGACATCCTGAAGCCTGGGCAGTCATTAATTTGATTGTCCAATATTTCCCTTATGAGATAATGCCTCTCATAGCAAATGTGTACAGCGCGAGCTGAAAATGCATTTACAGCACTAAAAAAACAAACTTTTATAACAGCTAAACTAAACGTTTCTAATGTAAATTTCCACCTTTATATAGTGTAAAAAGACATCCTGAAGCCTGGGCAGTCATTAATTTGATTGTCCAATATTTCCCTTATGAGATAATGCCTCTCATAGCAAATGTGTACAGCGCGAGCTGAAAATGCATTTACAGCACTAAAAAACCAAACTTTTATAACAGCTAAACCAAACGTTTCCAATGTAAATTTCCACCTTTATATAGTGTAGAAAGGCATCCTGAAGCCTGGAAAGTCATTAATTTGATTGTCCAGTATTTCCTTCATGAGATATTGCAACACTTAGAAAAGGTGTACAGCGCCAGCAGACAATGAATTTTCAGCACTAAAAAAACGAAACTTCATTAACAGCTAAACCAAATGTTTCCAATGTAAATTTCCACATTTATAGAGTGTAAAAATGCATCCTGAAGCCTGGGCAGTCATTAATTTGATTGTCCAATATTTCCCTTATGAGATAATGCCTCTCATAGCAAATGTGTACAGCGCGAGCTGAAAATGCATTTACAGCACTAAAAAACCAAACTTTTATAACAGCTAAACCAAACGTTTCCAATGTAAATTTCCACCTTTATATAGTGTAGAAAGGCATCCTGAAGCCTGGAAAGTCATTAATTTGATTGTCCAGTATTTCCTTCATGAGATATTGCAACACTTAGAAAAAGTGTACAGCGCCAGCAGACAATGAATTTTCAGCACTAAAAAAACGAAACTTCATTAACAGCTAAACCAAACGTTTCCAATGTAAATTTCCACATTTATAGAGTGTAAAAAGGCATCCTGAAGCCTGGGAAGTCATTAATTTGATTGTCCAGTATTTCCCTTATGAGATAATGCCTCACATAGCAAATGTGTACAGTGCGAGCTGAAAATGCATTTTCAGCACTAAAAAACCAAACTTTTATAACAGCTAAACCAAACGTTTCCAATGTAAATTTCCACCTTTATATAGTGTAAAAAGACATCCTGAAGCCTGGGCAGTCATTAATTTGATTGTCCAGTATTTCCCTTATGCGATAATGCCTCACATAGCAAATGTGTACAGCGCGAGCTGAAAATGCATTTACAGCACTAAAAACCCAAACTTTTATAACAGCTAAACCAAACGTTTCCAATGTAAATTTCCACCTTTATATAGTGTAGAAAGGCATCCTGAAGCCTGGAAGGTCATTAATTTGATTGTCCAGTATTTCCTTCATGAGATATTGCAACACTTAGAAAAGGTGTACAGCGCCAGCAGACAATGAATTTTCAGCACTAAAAAATCGAAACTTCAATAACAGCTAAACCAAACGTTTCCAATGTAAATTTCCACCTTTATATAGTGTAGAAAGGCATCCTGAAGCCTGGAAAGTCATTAATTTGATTGTCCAGTATTTCCTTCATGAGATATTGCAACACTTAGAAAAGGTGTACAGCGCCAGCAGACAATGAATTTTCAGCACTAAAAAAACGAAACTTCATTAACAGCTAAACCAAACGTTTCCAATGTAAATTTCCACATTTATAGAGTGTAAAAAGGCATCCTGAAGCCTGGGAAGTCATTAATTTGATTGTCCAGTATTTCCCTTATGAGATAATGCCTCACATAGCAAATGTGTACAGTTCGAGCTGAAAATGCATTTACAGCACTAAAAAACCAAACTTTTATAACAGCTAAACCAAACGTTTCCAATGTAAATTTCCACCTTTATATAGTGTAGAAAGGCATCCTGAAGCCTGGAAAGTCATTGATTTGATTGTCCAGTATTTCCTTCATGAGATATTGCAACACTTAGAAAAAGTGTACAGCGCCAGCAGACAATGAATTTTCAGCACTAAAAAAACGAAACTTCATTAACAGCTAAACTAAACGTTTCCAATGTAAATTTCCACCTTTATATAGAGTAAAAAGACATCCTGAAGCCTGGGCAGCCATTAATTTGATTGTCCAATATTTCCCTTATGAGATAATGCCTCTCATAGCAAATGTGTACAGCGCGAGCTGAAAATGCATTTACAGCACTAAAAAACCAAACTTTGATAACAGCTAAACCAAACGTTTCCAATGTAAATTTCCACATTTATAGAGTGTAAAAAGGCATCCTGAAGCCTGGGAAGTCATTAATTTGATTGTCCAGTATTTCCCTTATGAGATAATGCCTCACATAGCAAATGTGTACAGCGCGAGCTGAAAATGCATTTACAGCACTAAAAAACCAAACTTTTATAACAGCTAAACCAAACGTTTCCAATGTAAATTTCCACCTTTATATAGTGTAGAAAGGCATCCTGAAGCCTGGAAAGTGATTAATTTGATTGTCCAGTATTTCCTTCATGAGATATTGCAACACTTAGAAAAAGTGTACAGCGCCAGCAGACAATGAATTTTCAGCACTAAAAAACCGAAACTTCATTAACAGCTAAACTAAACGTTTCCAATGTAAATTTCCACCTTTATATAGTGTAAAAAGACATCCTGAAGCCTGGGCAGTCATTAATTTGATTGTCCAATATTTCCCTTATGAGATAATGCCTCTCATAGCAAATGTGTACAGCGCGAGCTGAAAATGCATTTACAGCACTAAAAAACCAAACTTTTATAACAGCTAAACCAAACGTTTCCAATGTAAATTTCCACCTTTATATAGTGTAGAAAGGCATCCTGAAGCCTGGAAAGTCATTAATTTGATTGTCCAGTATTTCCTTCATGAGATATTGCAACACTTAGAAAAAGTGTACAGCGCCAGCAGACAATGAATTTCCAGCACTAAAAAAACGAAACTTCATTAACAGCTAAACTAAACGTTTCCAATGTAAATTTCCACCTTTATATAGTGTAAAAAGACATCCTGAAGCCTGGGCAGTCATTAATTTGATTGTCCAATATTTCCCTTATGAGATAATGCCTCTCATAGCAAATGTGTACAGCGCGAGCTGAAAATGCATTTACAGCACTAAAAAACCAAACTTTTATAACAGCTAAACCAAACGTTTCCAATGTAAATTTCCACCTTTATATAGTGTAGAAAGGCATCCTGAAGCCTGGAAAGTCATTAATTTGATTGTCCAGTATTTCCTTCATGAGATATTGCAACACTTAGAAAAAGTGTACAGCGCCAGCAGACAATGAATTTTCAGCACTAAAAAAACGAAACTTCATTAACAGCTAAACCAAACGTTTCCAATGTAAATTTCCACATTTATAGAGTGTAAAAAGGCATCCTGAAGCCTGGGAAGTCATTAATTTGATTGTCCAGTATTTCCCTTATGAGATAATGCCTCACATAGCAAATGTGTACAGTGCGAGCTGAAAATGCATTTTCAGCACTAAAAAACCAAACTTTTATAACAGCTAAACCAAACGTTTCCAATGTAAATTTCCACCTTTATATAGTGTAAAAAGACATCCTGAAGCCTGGGCAGTCATTAATTTGATTGTCCAGTATTTCCCTTATGAGATAATGCCTCACATAGCAAATGTGTACAGCGCGAGCTGAAAATGCATTTACAGCACTAAAAAAACAAACTTTTATAACAGCTAAACTAAACGTTTCCAATGTAAATTTCCACCTTTATATAGTGTAAAAAGACATCCTGAAGCCTGGGCAGTCATTAATTTGATTGTCCAATATTTCCCTTATGAGATAATGCCTCTCATAGCAAATGTGTACAGCGCGAGCTGAAAATGCATTTACAGCACTAAAAAACCAAACTTTTATAACAGCTAAACCAAACGTTTCCAATGTAAATTTCCACCTTTATATAGTGTAGAAAGGCATCCTGAAGCCTGGAAAGTCATTAATTTGATTGTCCAGTATTTCGTTCATGAGATATTGCAACACTTAGAAAAAGTGTACAGCGCCAGCAGACAATGAATTTTCAGCACTAAAAAAACGAAACTTCATTAACAGCTAAACCAAACGTTTCCAATGTAAATTTCCACATTTATAGAGTGTAAAAAGGCATCCTGAAGCCTGGGAAGTCATTAATTTGATTGTCCAGTATTTCCCTTATGAGATAATGCCTCACATAGCAAATGTGTACAGTGCGAGCTGAAAATGCATTTTCAGCACTAAAAAAACAAACTTTTATAACAGCTAAACTAAACGTTTCCAATGTAAATTTCCACCTTTATATAGTGTAAAAAGACATCCTGAAGCCTGGGCTGTCATTAATTTGATTGTCCAATATTTCCCTTATGAGATAATGCCTCTCATAGCAAATGTGTACAGCGCGAGCTGAAAATGCATTTACAGCACTAAAAAAACAAACTTTTATAACAGCTAAACTAAACGTTTCCAATGTAAATTTCCACCTTTATATAGTGTAAAAAGACATCCTGAAGCCTGGGCAGTCATTAATTTGATTGTCCAATATTTCCCTTATGAGATAATGCCTCTCATAGCAAATGTGTACAGCGCGAGCTGAAAATGCATTTACAGCACTAAAAACCCAAACTTTTATAACAGCTAAACCAAACGTTTCCAATGTAAATTTCCACCTTTATATAGTGTAGAAAGGCATCCTGAAGCCTGGAAAGTCATTAATTTGATTGTCCAGTATTTCCTTCATGAGATATTGCAACACTTAGAAAAGGTGTACAGCGCCAGCAGACAATGAATTTTCAGCACTAAAAAAACGAAACTTCATTAACAGCTAAACCAAACGTTTCCAATGTAAATTTCCACATTTATAGAGTGTAAAAATGCATCCTGAAGCCTGGGAAGTCATTAATTTGATTGTCCAGTATTTCCCTTATGAGATAATGCCTCACATAGCAAATGTGTACAGTGCAAGCTGAAAATGCATTTTCAGCACTAAAAAACCAAACTTTTATAACAGCTAAACCAAACGTTTCCAATGTAAATTTCCACCTTTATATAGTGTAAAAAGACATCCTGAAGCCTGGGCAGTCATTAATTTGATTGTCCAATATTTCCCTTATGAGATAATGCCTCTCATAGCAAATGTGTACAGCGCGAGCTGAAAATGCATTTACAGCACTAAAAAACCAAACTTTTATAACAGCTAAACCAAACGTTTCCAATGTAAATTTCCACCTTTATATAGTGTAGAAAGGCATCCTGAAGCCTGGAAAGTCATTAATTTGATTGTCCAGTATTTCCTTCATGAGATATTGCAACACTTAGAAAAAGTGTACAGCGCCAGTAGACAATGAATTTTCAGCACTAAAAAAACGAAACTTCATTAACAGCTAAACTAAACGTTTCCAATGTAAATTTCCACCTTTATATAGTGTAAAAAGACATCCTGAAGCCTGGGCAGTCAATCATTTGATTGTCCAATATTTCCCTTATGAGATAATGCCTCTCATAGCAAATGTGTACAGCGCGAGCTGAAAATGCATTTACAGCACTAAAAAACCAAACTTTTATAACAGCTAAACCAAACGTTTCCAATGTAAATTTCCACCTTTATATAGTGTAGAAAGGCATCCTGGAGCCTGGAAAGTCATTAATTTGATTGTCCAGTATTTCCTTCATGAGATATTGCAACACTTAGAAAAAGTGTACAGCGCCAGCAGACAATGAATTTTCAGCACTAAAAAAACCAAACTTTTATAACAGCTAAACCAAACGTTTCCAATGTAAATTTCCACCTTTATATAGTGTAAAAAGACATCCTGAAGCCTGGGCAGTCATTAATTTGATTGTCCAGTATTTCCCTTATGAGATAATGCCTCACATAGCAAATGTGTACAGCGCGAGCTGAAAATGCATTTACAGCACTAAAAAAACAAACTTTTATAACAGCTAAACCAAACGTTTCCAATGTAAATTTCCACCTTTATATAGTGTAGAAAGGCATCCTGAAGCCTGGAAAGTCATTAATTTGATTGTCCAGTATTTCCTACATGAGATATTGCAAAACTTAGAAAAAGTGTACAGCGCCAGCAGACAATGAATTTTCAGCACTAAAAAAACGAAACTTCATTAACAGCTAAACCAAACGTTTCCAATGTAAATTTCCACATTTATAGAGTGTAAAAAGGCATCCTGAAGCCTGGGAAGTCATTAATTTGATTGTCCAGTATTTCCCTTATGAGATAATGCCTCACATAGCAAATGTGTACAGCGCGAGCTGAAAATGCATTTACAGCACTAAAAAACCAAACTTTTATAACAGCTAAACCAAACGTTTCCAATGTAAATTTCCACCTTTATATAGTGTAGAAAGGCATCCTGAAGCCTGGAAAGTGATTAATTTGATTGTCCAGTATTTCCTTCATGAGATATTGCAACACTTAGAAAAAGTGTACAGCGCCAGCAGACAATGAATTTTCAGCACTAAAGAACCGAAACTTCATTAACAGCTAAACTAAACGTTTCCAATGTAAATTTCCACCTTTATATAGTGTAAAAAGACATCCTGAAGCCTGGGCAGTCATTAATTTGATTGTCCAATATTTCCCTTATGAGATAATGCCTCTCATAGCAAATGTGTACAGCGCGAGCTGAAAATGCATTTACAGCACTAAAAAACCAAACTTTTATAACAGCTAAACCAAACGTTTCCAATGTAAATTTCCACCTTTATATAGTGTAGAAAGGCATCCTGAAGCCTGGAAAGTCATTAATTTGATTGTCCAGTATTTCCTTCATGAGATATTGCAACACTTAGAAAAAGTGTACAGCGCCAGCAGACAATGAATTTCCAGCACTAAAAAAACGAAACTTCATTAACAGCTAAACTAAACGTTTCCAATGTAAATTTCCACCTTTATATAGTGTAAAAAGACATCCTGAAGCCTGGGCAGTCATTAATTTGATTGTCCAATATTTCCCTTATGAGATAATGCCTCTCATAGCAAATGTGTACAGCGCGAGCTGAAAATGCATTTACAGCACTAAAAAACCAAACTTTTATAACAGCTAAACCAAACGTTTCCAATGTAAATTTCCACCTTTATATAGTGTAGAAAGGCATCCTGAAGCCTGGAAAGTCATTAATTTGATTGTCCAGTATTTCCTTCATGAGATATTGCAACACTTAGAAAAAGTGTACAGCGCCAGCAGACAATGAATTTTCAGCACTAAAAAAACGAAACTTCATTAACAGCTAAACCAAACGTTTCCAATGTAAATTTCCACATTTATAGAGTGTAAAAAGGCATCCTGAAGCCTGGGAAGTCATTAATTTGATTGTCCAGTATTTCCCTTATGAGATAATGCCTCACATAGCAAATGTGTACAGTGCGAGCTGAAAATGCATTTTCAGCACTAAAAAACCAAACTTTTATAACAGCTAAACCAAACGTTTCCAATGTAAATTTCCACCTTTATATAGTGTAAAAAGACATCCTGAAGCCTGGGCAGTCATTAATTTGATTGTCCAGTATTTCCCTTATGAGATAATGCCTCACATAGCAAATGTGTACAGCGCGAGCTGAAAATGCATTTACAGCACTAAAAAAACAAACTTTTATAACAGCTAAACTAAACGTTTCCAATGTAAATTTCCACCTTTATATAGTGTAAAAAGACATCCTGAAGCCTGGGCAGTCATTAATTTGATTGTCCAATATTTCCCTTATGAGATAATGCCTCTCATAGCAAATGTGTACAGCGCGAGCTGAAAATGCATTTACAGCACTAAAAAACCAAACTTTTATAACAGCTAAACCAAACGTTTCCAATGTAAATTTCCACCTTTATATAGTGTAGAAAGGCATCCTGAAGCCTGGAAAGTCATTAATTTGATTGTCCAGTATTTCCTTCATGAGATATTGCAACACTTAGAAAAAGTGTACAGCGCCAGCAGACAATGAATTTTCAGCACTAAAAAAACGAAACTTCATTAACAGCTAAACCAAACGTTTCCAATGTAAATTTCCACATTTATAGAGTGTAAAAAGGCATCCTGAAGCCTGGGAAGTCATTAATTTGATTGTCCAGTATTTCCCTTATGAGATAATGCCTCACATAGCAAATGTGTACAGTGCGAGCTGAAAATGCATTTTCAGCACTAAAAAAACAAACTTTTATAACAGCTAAACTAAACGTTTCCAATGTAAATTTCCACCTTTATATAGTGTAAAAAGACATCCTGAAGCCTGGGCAGTCATTAATTTGATTGTCCAATATTTCCCTTATGAGATAATGCCTCTCATAGCAAATGTGTACAGCGCGAGCTGAAAATGCATTTACAGCACTAAAAAAACAAACTTTTATAACAGCTAAACTAAACGTTTCCAATGTAAATTTCCACCTTTATATAGTGTAAAAAGACATCCTGAAGCCTGGGCAGTCATTAATTTGATTGTCCAATATTTCCCTTATGAGATAATGCCTCTCATAGCAAATGTGTACAGCGCGAGCTGAAAATGCATTTACAGCACTAAAAACCCAAACTTTTATAACAGCTAAACCAAACGTTTCCAATGTAAATTTCCACCTTTATATAGTGTAGAAAGGCATCCTGAAGCCTGGTAAGTCATTAATTTGATTGTCCAGTATTTCCTTCATGAGATATTGCAACACTTAGAAAAGGTGTACAGCGCCAGCAGACAATGAATTTTCAGCACTAAAAAAACGAAACTTCATTAACAGCTAAACCAAACGTTTCCAATGTAAATTTCCACATTTATAGAGTGTAAAAATGCATCCTGAAGCCTGGGAAGTCATTAATTTGATTGTCCAGTATTTCCCTTATGAGATAATGCCTCACATAGCAAATGTGTACAGTGCAAGCTGAAAATGCATTTTCAGCACTAAAAAACCAAACTTTTATAACAGCTAAACCAAACGTTTCCAATGTAAATTTCCACCTTTATATAGTGTAAAAAGACATCCTGAAGCCTGGGCAGTCATTAATTTGATTGTCCAATATTTCCCTTATGAGATAATGCCTCTCATAGCAAATGTGTACAGCGCGAGCTGAAAATGCATTTACAGCACTAAAAAACCAAACTTTTATAACAGCTAAACCAAACGTTTCCAATGTAAATTTCCACCTTTATATAGTGTAGAAAGGCATCCTGAAGCCTGGAAAGTCATTAATTTGATTGTCCAGTATTTCCTTCATGAGATATTGCAACACTTAGAAAAAGTGTACAGCGCCAGTAGACAATGAATTTTCAGCACTAAAAAAACGAAACTTCATTAACAGCTAAACTAAACGTTTCCAATGTAAATTTCCACCTTTATATAGTGTAAAAAGACATCCTGAAGCCTGGGCAGTCATTAATTTGATTGTCCAATATTTCCCTTATGAGATAATGCCTCTCATAGCAAATGTGTACAGCGCGAGCTGAAAATGCATTTACAGCACTAAAAAACCAAACTTTTATAACAGCTAAACCAAACGTTTCCAATGTAAATTTCCACCTTTATATAGTGTAGAAAGGCATCCTGGAGCCTGGAAAGTCATTAATTTGATTGTCCAGTATTTCCTTCATGAGATATTGCAACACTTAGAAAAAGTGTACAGCGCCAGCAGACAATGAATTTTCAGCACTAAAAAAACCAAACTTTTATAACAGCTAAACCAAACGTTTCCAATGTAAATTTCCACCTTTATATAGTGTAAAAAGACATCCTGAAGCCTGGGCAGTCATTAATTTGATTGTCCAGTATTTCCCTTATGAGATAATGCCTCACATAGCAAATGTGTACAGCGCGAGCTGAAAATGCATTTACAGCACTAAAAAAACAAACTTTTATAACAGCTAAACCAAACGTTTCCAATGTAAATTTCCACCTTTATATAGTGTAGAAAGGCATCCTTGAAGCCTGGAAAGTCATTAATTTGATTGTCCAGTATTTCCTACATGAGATATTGCAAAACTTAGAAAAAGTGTACAGCGCCAGCAGACAATGAATTTTCAGCACTAAAAAAACGAAACTTCATTAACAGCTAAACCAAACGTTTCCAATGTAAATTTCCACATTTATAGAGTGTAAAAAGGCATCCTGAAGCCTGGGAAGTCATTAATTTGATTGTCCAGTATTTCCCTTATGAGATAATGCCTCACATAGCAAATGTGTACAGCGCGAGCTGAAAATGCATTTACAGCACTAAAAAACCAAACTTTTATAACAGCTAAACCAAACGTTTCCAATGTAAATTTCCACCTTTATATAGTGTAGAAAGGCATCCTGAAGCCTGGAAAGTGATTAATTTGATTGTCCAGTATTTCCTTCATGAGATATTGCAACACTTAGAAAAAGTGTACAGCGCCAGCAGACAATGAATTTTCAGCACTAAAAAACCGAAACTTCATTAACAGCTAAACTAAACGTTTCCAATGTAAATTTCCACCTTTATATAGTGTAAAAAGACATCCTGAAGCCTGGGCAGTCATTAATTTGATTGTCCAATATTTCCCTTATGAGATAATGCCTCTCATAGCAAATGTGTACAGCGCGAGCTGAAAATGCATTTACAGCACTAAAAAACCAAACTTTTATAACAGCTAAACCAAAACTGGGTTTAGCTAGTCAGTAAAACACTCTTTATAGTGTAGCAACGTTAGTAACGCTAAATTCTTACCTAGTTTATGAGACGAGTGCTGTACTTGACTATTTTTTGTAATTTATTATTATTATTTTTTTTTAATGCTTTATAGAGCAAATTGCACCTATGACAGTTGTTATTACCACAGAAGCCATCTCAAATGGTTGCAAACTCTGAGGGTGACTTTGAACCGGAAGTCCCGCCTCAATCGTCATCTGATTGACAGCGGAATCCTGGAGCCAGAGAAGAGAAAAGAATCAGACACGAAGTTGAAGAAGCGAAAAAAAATAAACATCGAATCTTAAAGTTCTCGCAACGAGGGTGACTGTTGGGGTCTGGAGAAGTGACCGGGAGATGGGGAGCCCCGTATTTTGGTCTTGGTAAGAGGGTAACTCACTTGATGTTGACGAGGGAACCTATGCCGCTATGCTATATACCGTCGTGAGAAAACTACGGCCTGGGGGCCACATGCGGCCCGTTAAACGTTTTAATCCGGCCCGCCGAATTTGAAAAAAAAAAAAATAAACCTTGTTAATGTTTTATTTTCAAAATAGTGTGGTTTTTCAAAGACAAGCTTTTGTTCACTTTCATTTAAAATTAAATGTATTTTTTTTCTCAGATGAGATGAGGTTACCAAAACACTCCATCCATCTGCTCCTGGTCCAGCCCCTCTGTCAAATTTTAGAACCCATTGTGGCCCGCCAATAAAAAAGTTTTCCCACCCCTGCTATATACTATAAACTATGTTGATGTCGTCAGGCCATTATAGAGTATTTCTTCTGACATTTTGAAGGAGAAATAATACTCAACGTTTTATTTTTTTATGATGTTTGAGGCATTCTGACTGAAATACAGTTAAATTGAGGTTACCAGTAGTCATTTCCATTACCTGTAAATGTAAATTAGAATGTAACTTACTACAGTGAACCCTCGGTTATCGCGGTTAATGGGGACCGAGACCACCCGCGAAAACTGAAAATCCGCGAAGTAGCGGCGCACCTTCAAAAATGCTTAAAAAAAAAAAGTGCGAAGTAGCGGCGCACCTTCAAAAATGCTTAAAAAAATAAATAAATAAAATAATATATATATATATATATATATATATATATATATATATATACGGGTAGAGAGAGAGAGGGTGAAATTCATGTTATAACAAAAAAAAAAATTATTAAAACATTTTTTTATTCCCCAGCCATTATTTTTGTATTTATTCAATTACTTCTTTTTGTATTTATTTAATTACTTCGACTTTTACCTGCTGGTACGCCGTCCGGTGTGCCCTGGCATTCTTCATTTATTTATTCATTTATTCATTCATAACTGACAGCCTCGCGCTCCGCTCATGCCCGGGCGGAAGGTGTTCCTCTTCGGCTTAACAACCACGCACGCCGGCCGGTCTCCTCCGGAGCTCTCGCACGGTCCCGAACGGAGCGAAATGTCGCCCCGCTAGTGCCCGGGCGGAAGTTGTTCCTCTTCGGCTTAACTGCCACGCACGCTGGCCGGAGCTCTGGTACGGTCCGAACCGCGCGAAACGTCGCCCCAAATCGTGCCCGGGGGAACGTGCTCTTCTTTGTCCACTCTCCTCTTCGCCCACGTTCTTCTTCGGCGCACGCCGGCCGTCTAACCACTCCAGCGCCCCGTCGTGCCGCTCGGCGAAACTACAATGCCCCCGAATATTTTTTAGACCCGCGAAGCACTGAACCCGCGAAAGGTGAACCGCGAAGTAGCGAGGGTTCACTGTATTGCAGCCAGATACCTATAAAATGTCATTTAATTTGCACTGTTTTGATCGCCACTGTTTTGCTCATTGAACAACAAATGAAAAGATGAATCATACACAGTGTTTGTAAAGATAATTGTCAATGTTTTATTAAATGAAATTCCAATGTAAAATTGTGTAATATTGTGTTATATAATGGGTCTACAACATACATTTCTCACAGACAAGTAGAGCTTTTTCTCATGAAATGTGTTGAAAAAAAACTAACATTTGAACATTGTTTTGCGTTACAACATCCGTGTTTACTGGTCATAAATTATTAACTTAAGTTTAATATACACTACACGAGCTGGGTAGCCACCACGCCTCAACCACCATAACAAGTTCGCTAACCCTTTAAGTCGAACGAGGTAGCTAACATATCGGGTTCAATTTGTACCAAAAATATGCTGTTGTGCCTTGTGTCTCTGTATATGTCGTCATGACGTGTCATTTGACAAAGCCTTGTGTCGATGTTAGTTGTCGATGTAACAGTCTTTGTTAGATGTCAATGTATGTCTATGTTAGATCTCAATGTGTCGATGTTAGATGTCAATCTATGTGTCTATATTAGATGTGTTTATGTTAGATGTCTATGTAAATGTTTGTTAGATGTCGATGTGTGTAAGATGTCTATGTAAAGGTTGGTTAGATGTCGATGTCTATGTAAATGTTTATGATGGATGTCGATGTGTCTGTTAGATGTCCGTGTTTGTTAGATGTGATTGTAATGGTTTATGTTATAGACGTCAATGTAAGTGTCAATGTTAGATGCCCATGCATGTTTGTTAGATGTCGATATATGTGTCATTGTTACATTTCAACGTAAATGTTGTTCGTGCAAGTTTCCAGTCCTCCAGCCACGTGACATCATGCGCGTCAAAGTGATAACTCGTACATTTCACGGAGGGAAAAAAAACAGACACCATTGGTAGTTTTGACCGGGAAAAAAAATCATTTATTTTTTTCGAACACCTCATGTCTCTTTCAGCGTAAGAATAAACATGACACGACCAAAATAAAATATACCAACACAGGCAAATATTTAAGGAGCACTCAAGAGATACACTTCAGCTCATTTAATCCCACCTATTTTTACTAACGCAAACCCTTCAATTCTAGCGCCCACAGAATAGTGTGCTATAATGCTATAAAAATATGGAGCCTTTACCTGACAGCGTTTGAATATAACTGAATTCCCATTGCTCACGAAAAACTGAGAAACTAAGAACAAACATTTCAAGCACAAGCTTGACTTGACTTCAACAGTTCTATTTTTTCTTTTGTGACAGCTCAGACATCAAAATAATGCTTTCCTTCTATAAAATAAAAACAGCATGACAAAAGGTGCTGAAATAAACTATATACGGAAGTGCGTGAGTGACAGTGTGTGCATGTGTTTTTGCAACGCATGTGTACACCCCGCCATACAAATTACACAATTCGTTGGGTATGTGGTATACACTTAAAAACAATTGCCTTGGAGCAAGTGAACACAACACGTCTCACACTGTATACATGCTGTAGAAGGGCTGGGCGATATGACCTCAAATCAATATCGCGAGAAATCGAGCAATTTTACCTCGATAACGATAAATGCACAATAAATTCCCACGTGGACTAAAATCAAAATAAATGCAGGAATTGCATATTGACTGTTTTTTTTATTGACCAACTGGTACACTTTACTTTCAATGAAAAATAAAAGTACAAAAATCATTTGTATGAACATTCCAAATAGCTTGCAGGGTTCGCGGTTAACTTTAAAAACTGCTTGCCCATAGGGCAAGTGCCACTAAAATTTGCCTTGCCCGAGTGGCCAAATTACTTGCCCGACTTGGGCAAGTGACAATTTTTTTTCTCTAAGAATAAAATGTTTATGGTTGTAAAATGTGCGCCACAAATGTAAATAAACATATAATCTGATAAGCATAAATTAATCTTGTTTTCATCGTCAACCATGAAACCCTACTCACAAGAGCAAATGTATCATCCTGTGCAGTTATTGAAAATGTTAATTGTAGTTTTAATAATTAACAAATCTGCATGTTAAATTGGGAAAATGATATTACAGCAATCCAGATGATCAATTTTAAGTCCAGGAGAGCGTATTAATTGAGGAATCACATGAGTAAATTATGAGTGTGGCAAATTTGTGTATTCCTTTAAGACCAGTGCCTGTGGTGCTGCCTCCATAAGTTTCATAGCATAAACAGAACACAGTCACTGACACTATGTCAGGTCACATCATGGAGCTAATGAATTAACAGCCAATAATCAAATATTACTCCCTTCCTTACTCACAACTGAATTGTCTACTTAAAAATATTCGAGCTATTTTAGTCATGTCAGAGGAATCCGAAATGTTCGGATTTGAACGAACTCGTCGCCAATTTTCGGCCAAAATATCGTAGGTTTTTGTTGTGTTTTTCAAACTTCAAATGAGGATGCTACGACAGCGAGTTCCAATACTGCGGGATTTATTGACGTCCACTTTAACTCGACATTCACTGAACTAACTGATCCCCGTAGCGCCCGCCCATTGCCCCCGATAAGGCCAATGGACCATACCAAAACATAAGGGGTTGTCTGGGTTAAACCATCACCATACAGTGCACACAAACAGATCACACCACCGTTTTCGTCAAAATTAAAGATATTTGGCTGCTTTAAAAAATGCTTGCCCGGTCGGGCAAGTTGCCCATAATTTTACCTTGCCCGTGGCCAAATTTCACTTGCCCCGGGCAATCGGGAAGCGGTTAACCGCGAACCCTGAGCTTGCTTTGCATGACTTGAACAATGTCACAAAGAAAAAGGGTACCTCTTGCGAAATCTTTTTCTGCAAATAGATTGCGCCAAGATGCTCTCATGATGTAAATAATGGCAAATAAAAAAACGCTAAATAAAATGAAAGAAAATGTCAATGCAAGCCAAATAAACAAGTGGGTATTATCGGGGAAAATGTGCCGTCTCGAGTACTCTGCTGCGCAGTCGCCACTTGTCATCTATGTAATGCACAGTTAGGCTCAATCAGGGATCCATGTTGCGACCCGACCACAAGTCGGATGTAGATGCAAAATGCTTGACATGTCTAAGCTCCCGGCCCGATGTAGTCCATATCGGGAAATACGGCTTTCATGAAGCGTTTAAATCCTGTGCGCGCCACGTAGCTAGAGGAGCTTTATCTTTAGCTATGTGCTAAGCTATCGCGTCCACCTCTGAGACGTTCTCTCGTATGGTGTCGCCTCCGTTCATGGGCTGTTGTCACTTGTCGAACCTTGCTTCTCACTTTGAACTTTCAGCACAGCATGGTTGTGTTGTGGGTGGTGAGAAAGCTTCTGGATTTGAATCGCCAGCAACGAGAGCGACAGACGGGTGGAGTCACATGACTAGAGGCGCTGTAGCGGTCTTAAAGGGGCATGAACATTGCCGCAGACAAAAGGCTTTTCTTTTTTTATTCATCGAATTTACCGACATGGGCAAAATGATTTCGGTCATTGTAATAAATTTCGGTAACGGTAAATTTTCGGTTTATCGCCCAGCCCTATGCTGTAGCATGGCTTTTTTTGCCGTGGGTGTCAAATATTTTACTTTGTTTTCAGAGTGCTTACAGACCTCTTGGTTTTGCCTCAAAATAATTGTCTGCAAAGCAGTCTGTGCCATCCGCATCATTGATGTGCAGGAGTAGCTTGTTGGTAATAAATAGCTGCAAGAAGTCCGCTGTTTGCCGCAGCATCCAGTGGTCCAGCGCTCGCAGTGAAAGTCTTGTCTGGCAGCCCGAACCATCCCCAAACATTTCGAGATGCACGCCCACTAAATTCCAGAAATATAAACATGGACAAACTTGACATTCTTCCAGATTCTGTCTCTTTGCATTGTTTTGAAGTTACTCCTGCAACTTTTCCACTTCTTCGATCCTCCCCATTGTCTGAAAAAGAAGTGTATATTTTGATTTGAAATAATGACCTCAACATACCAATACATTTGTTTATCATCTGAACTGGATTATTTTGAAACAACATTTGGGTTGGACATCTGGGATTTGTTGTTGTGTATATTCAGAGTAATCCTTTTCTTGTATATAGCTAAAGCAATAGTCGCTGGCCTTGAAAATGGGTACAAGACTTGACCAAATTAAGATGCCATAAGGTCTAATTTGCCCCTTCTCTACCACAACTGATTTAGAGGCCATTAGTAACAGATTTGAGAAGACCACTTTTAAAGATATGAAGCCAGAGCTCGGCACCGGACCCATTTTAATTATTTATTATAATTTTAATGTATTATTGAGCAAATGACACAATATGTCAGTAGTGATTACCACAGAAGTCATGTCAAAATAGTGCAAATTCTGAGGTCGACTTCAAATCAGACAGGCGGAGACGAGCGCCAGAGAAGAGATGAGAATCAGAAGAGATGTTGAAGAAGCTAATAACAAAAAAAACAAAAAAACACATCAAATCTCCATGTAGTAGCAACGGGGATGGCTCATGGGGTCAGGAGAAGTGAGCGGGAGATGGGGAGTATGAGGTGCCGTTGGGGACAAAAGTCAGGAATCGCTTCACACTTCTGAAATGCACTCTTACACACCAGTGAAATTGTTGTTGCTCATGCATACTTATGAAACGCTATCATACATACGAGTGAAACGCTCTCATACACACTAGTGAAATAGTTGTTGCTCATACACTCGTCAAATGCGCTCATACACATAGGTGAAACATTCTCATACACACCAGTGAAAGGCGCTCAGGCACAATTGTGAAATTATTGTTATTCATAAATACAACTGAAACATGCTCATGCCCATACACGAGTGAAATGCTTTCATACAAACACCCACACTGTTGAAAATGCTGTCATGAACACAAGATCGCACAAATACTAAAATGTAAAAATTAATCATTTATTTAGCAGGGATGCATGGTGGGCGACTTGTTAGCACGATGGTCTCACAATGCAGAGGTCGCGGGATTGATTCCGGCTTTCCTGTTTGGAGTTTGCATGTTTCCCACACGCCTGCGTGGGTTCTCCGGTTTCCTCCCACATTCCAAACACATGCATGGCAGGTTGTTTGGACACCCTAAATTGGTGTGAGTGTGAGCGCGGATGGTTGTTTGTCTTTGTGTGACCTGCGATTGGCTGGCAACCAGTTTAGGGTGTACCCCACCTACTGCCCCAAGATAGCTGGGATAGGCTCCAGCACCCCCCGCAACCCTTGTGAGGAGAAGCCGTACAGATAATGGATGGTGGGATGGCATTCATAATGGACGGCCGCCACGGTGGGCGACTTGTGAGCACGATGGTCTCACAATGCAGAGGTTGTGGGATCGATTCCGGCTCCGGCCTTCCTGTGTAGAGTTTGCATGTTCTCCCAAGCCTGCGTAGTTTTCTCTGAGTTCGCCAGTTTCCTCGCACATTGCAAAAACATGCATCCATTTACTCTGATGCCAATGTTTTCTGTACCTTATGGCAGATTTTTCTCTTTGCCGAAGACTATTAGCACTTGTAGAGCGAGGACCTGTGCCACAGTCGTCAACTGCACCCTAAAATCTGATCATTTTGTATTTTAGACATTACACACTACACAGTTAAAGATGGTCCAAAAAAGAAAAATGGATTAATGTATTTCAACTTACATAATACTCTTTAAAGAGCTGACCAGCTCATTCCCAGAGGTACGTATTGGGGCGTATTGGTCGTCTTTACAGAAGACTCCAGGAGGTAACTCAGGTTTGACCTTCAGCCACAACAGAGTGTTGGGTGTGAGTGCTTCCAAGTCGTTGAGGTCGGAAGATGTCCTTGTGATAGGCCTGCTGTTTATAACTGCTTCAGCCTCACCAAGCAAGGTATATTGACTTTCTTCACCCGAAATTTGTTCTTTTACAGTGACATTCAGGATTTTTCTCACAGACCAAATAAGTCGCTCACAGCTTCCTCCGTGGTGGGAACCTGCTGGGGGATTGCTATGCCACTGAATACCTTTTTGCAGCAAGTGTTTCTCGATTTACTTAGTGTTCCATTCTTTGATTGATTTCTTCATTTCACTGTCAGCTGATCTAAAGTTGGTTCCGTTATCAGAATACATCTCTCTCACTTGTCCTCTTCTGACAAGAAATCTTCGGATTGCGTTGAGACAAGCATCTGTGTCACGTGAAGATGCAATTTCCAGATGTACGGCTCGTACAGCGAGACATGTAAAAATCACGCCGTATCTCTTTACTTGTCCTCTAACCCTACTTACTTAGAATGGACCAAAATAATCAACGCCAATTCTCTTGAAAGGCGGATCGTCAGGTAGCACTCTTCTGATGACTCTAGCAGCTCGAGGTATCCAAAACTGTTGATGCAGATTAGCCATCATGTGGTTCCTTCCAGCGTGAGCTGTAATCTCATGAATGTATCTCAGGACTAGCTTTGTGTTATGTGAATCCTTGGCAAGATGGCTTGCTGTTTTGCTGTTTCAGGCATGGCTGCGTGGCTCAACTGTCCACCAACCCTCATGACACCATCTTGAAGTACTATATTGAACTTGTAAAGTGGGCTACTTTTCTTCACCCTTTTTTGTTTTTCAAATATGGCTAAATCTTTTTTGAAACTTCGCCTTTGACAGTATTTCACAAGTTCTCTTTCTGCTTTATCCAAGTCGTCGCAGGTCAAATACTTTCCTTTGACAGTTCTCTTGAATAAATTCATCTTGCCTTCTTCACCTAATGTGATTAACTCCTTTCTATTTTCCTTTACTCTGTCAGTAAGTCTTTCAGCTTTAGAAACCAGGCTACGGCCTGCTTCAATGCTGTCCAAGACGAATAATGGTTCATCCACTGGCCCAGAGAATCTTTGGGCTACAGTGACTGAATTACATGCACTTGAGTCACTCATTTGACCTCCAGGTCATTAATTGGTAATTTGAAGTGGTTTTTGTGTTTAACTAAATTCCTGGACACTGCCTGATTTTTTTCAGAGCTGTACAACCACTAGAAAGGGTGGTTCCCACAATGTGAGTTTTGCTCAGGTGGCCCAACAATGTCACAAAAACAAGTAGGGGTGTGTGTGTGTGTTTGTATAAGCTACATGTTGGGGACCAACATCGGACAGCACACCCACTGTAGGGGACCAAAATTTTTGTGGGGACCAAAAATCTGGGCCCCACAAAAAAGAGCATTGAATTCAGTGATAAGAAGCTCAGGGGGAGGTCCTGTCAAAGTTTCAGGGCTTCCCAGGAAGGTCACAAAAACAAGACGAGTGTGCTAGAAATGTGTGTGCGGAAAAATTACTCAGGATCGCTGTCTAGTGGTCGGTCCCGGTACTGCACTTACGCACACTTCACACACTCGGCTGGTCTGCGCATGTGCAGGACAGTCTGCTTTATGTCAGGCAGCCACCCTCCCCTCCCCCACAGCCCAACCCGAAAAATTGAGATGTTAGTTAAGTATTTATTCCTATTATTGAGTGAGATTACATATTTTTACTTGGCAGCTGGCACAACAGCTAAGCTTGGAGCACAGTTATTGCAAAATAAAATAAATAAACAGTAACAACAATAACGATTGTTAATATTGTTATACTTTATAGCGTAACCTATTTATACTAATTTTCTGTATGCAATTTCAAGTGCAACTAATATAGTTGTGCATATAGATAGCCACCAAACTCCATACATTAGATAAAAATAAGAGCCACGATGTTAACCAATTAACAGTTCAAGAAAAAAGCAGACATCCAAGAACTTGCTTTGTTACTTTTGCGTGGCCAGAACTACAAACCCCAAAGCAGAGCAAACCCAAAACATCAGAGAAAGTACAATACTTTTGTCAAGGAGTGGTGCTGCTGCTTTGCGATCGCTGCCACCATAGTGAACGCGCTCCCACATTCGTGCACACGCACACATGCCACACACCTGTTTTCCACGTCCTGTCAGTCCACTCCGTCGGTCCGCATTTATTTCGTTGGTCAGCCATCACGGTTGGGTGCGCACTAGATCGCTGTTAAACCATCTTCTACGCCACAGTCCTCGTGTTCAACAAACATTTCTCCCGAATTCGCCTACCATGCACAACTCTCCACTTTCAAACCGAGCGCCGCTGTTACTTCCGGGTTTTTAGCGCCAAGCACTTGACGCTAGCGTGTGACGTCATGGCGAAATACTAGGTTTTAAAATAAAAATTTTCTTTTTTTTGTACAGTCTAAGTGCATGGGGTTATGATAGATCGAATGAGTATACCTTTATGTACTCACTAACATTTATGTTGATCATAAAATGTTGTTTTGATGAAGAAAACTGTTATTTTTTAGAATCAATTGGCTTAGGGCACTTGGGCAAACTACGGCCCGGGGGCCACTTGTGGCCCGTTAAACGTTTCAATCCAGCCCCCCAAACTTGAAAAAAATTAAATGAATAAGCCTTGTTAATGGTTTATTTTCTAAATACTGTGGTTTTTCAAAGACATATATATTGTTGTAATGCTTTTGTTCACTTTCGTTTAAAATTAAATGTATTTTAGGACTCATTGTGCCCCCCCCCTCCCAATCCAAAAGTTTGCCCATCCCTGGCATAGTGGATGGGCCGAGGAGTTTAAAAGGCACACATCATGCATTTTTCAGTCAGTTTTAGCCAGGGCTTGGTATGGGGAAGACCAGCTGGTTTACATGTAATCATTAAATTTTCCCAAGTTTTATTTAAGTTAATTGGACAAAACAAAAAAAACGCAATATTCTTCTGCCAGAGAGTATGTAATATTCTTCTGCCATTTTATTGTAGAGGGCCATTTTGAGCCCCTAACAATATTATTCAACCAAGAGATCATGAGTCGTCGCCCACTTACTTTCTGAAGTCAGCTGGGATGTCACGGCTGTGACCCTCGTGAGGATAAAGTGGTTCAGATGGAAAAGTAGGACTAAGGGCTTTTTCTCAGGTTTCCATGCGCAAATCCATGTATATTAGGTTAATTGGAGACTCTAAATTCTCTACTCATCAAATGACATTCGTGACCCTGATGGATAGATAAAATAGATTATTAATCTGCCATGGGAAGTCCAAGGTGTCTGGTAGAAAGAAATGCATTCATACACTCATTACACAGTCAACCAAGCAAAGACACAAAGCCTAGGGCAGGGGCGGGCAAACTTTTTGATTGGAGGACCACAATGGGTTCTAAAATATGACAGAGGGGCCGGACCAGGAGCAGATGGATGGAGTGTTTTGGAAACCTCACCTCATCTGAGAAAAAAAATACATTTAATTTTAAATGAAAGTGAATAAAAGCATTCCAACAATAATATTTGTCTTTGAAAACCACAGTGTTTAGAAAATAAAACATTAACAAGGTTTATTCATTAAATTTTTTTCAAGTTCGGCGGCCCGGATTAAAACTTAACGGGCCGCATGTGGCCCCCGGGCCGTAGTTTGCCCTCGCCTGGCCTAGGGCATAAACACATACATGTAATATCCAATCCGCTTATTCTCACAAGGATAGCGTGCTGGAGCCTACCCAGCTGTCAACGGACAGTAGGCGGGGCACACCCTGAAGTGGTTGCCAGCCAATCGCAGGGCACGCAAAGACGAACAACCATCTGCGCTCAAACTCACTCACAAATGCAACCTCCACACAGGAAAGCTGGGTCCCGGGATCGAACCCTGCACCTTGGGACTGCGAGCCGGATGTCCTAACCAGTCTTAACTCATTAAATACCAGCCATTTTCACTGGAGCAACCCGCTCAATCCCAGCGTTTTCCTGGGTTTTGACTAATATTGCAAGGCCCACAGAATATAGTATTCTAATGCTATATAGACATGGAGCACACCCGAAGAAAGATGAGA